>NW_007022846.1:373603-385609 GCF_000164805.1 Carlito syrichta
TCAAAACAAGTAGATAACAATCCTCAGCAAGCAATAATGTTGCAGTTGGTAGTAATTTCCCCCATTAAACTTTACAAAGTCGGAGAAACTGCAATGAACTGGCATCTGCCAAAGTTAGAGCAATAATGATTTCAAGCTCATAGACTGGCAGAGTGCTGAAGAAGTGATGACTGGTAGATATCAAAGATGCTGAAGAAGAAAGTGCATTCAAAGGTTTGCTGTAATCCTGCCACGGCTATAGCTTGCTTAAGTAGGTTCAAGAGAGCAAGATTAGAAGGACTGCGAATAAACACTGCTTTGCAAATGATTCTCACGGACAGGTCAACCAGAAGTGAAATGGGAACAGAGAGAAAAGAAAGAGGTGGAGGCTGGGGAGGGTAGAGGAAGAGAAAAACGGAAATTTCGGTCATTGTGTTTCTTTCTCAGTTGGAGTCACTAAAGAAATACTCACATCTCACGAAATATGTGTTGTGTGAGACCTCTTATCTTTAATACACAGACCAAAGGGAGAATCAACCAGCAATAAGAACACATATCGATTTTCATATCTTCAATATTTCTGAGTGCCTAGTATGATCCAGTGGCTGTTTGAGGTACGAGTGATTCCATAGGGAATACAACAAAGCCCTTCCCTTCATGGTAATAGACACCTTGATGAAAAATGGAGCAGATGCTCTTTTTGTTTGTTTGTTTGTTTGTTTGTTTTTGAGTTGGAGTCTCACTCTGTCGCCCAGACTGGAGTGCAGTGGCCACTCCGGCCACCGCAGCCTCAACTTGCTGGGCTCCGGCGATCCTTCCGCCTCAGCCTTCCAAGTAGCTGGAACTATAGGCGCGCGCTACCACGTCCAGCTGATTTTTTTGATTTATTGTAGAGATGAGGTCTCACCAAGTTGCCCAAGCAGGTCTCGAACCCGCGGGCTCCCAAAGCGCGGGATTACAGGCTGAGCCACCAAGCCTGGCTAAAAAACTTTTTTGAGTTTCAAACATTTTTTTTCTTAAAGAGGTTTTGACCTTTCAAATCTCACAACAAGAAAGAGTCTTTTGCCATATTGAAGTGTTTTAATACTTGCTGGCTGCAAACATAATACATGTTAATAGCCTCTACTATGAATTAGTCTTTGCAAATTTAGAAAATACAAAATAATACAAAGTCAAAAAAATATTTCTAAGGTATAATTTTACCACCCTAAGATAACTATATTTTGAGGGTACTTTAATACAGATATTTCCTGTGAGTGAAAACTTATAGTTTTTGTCTTAAAACCTCTTTCTATAAAATCTTATAGTCTTATAATTTTTTCAATTAACACAACAGCCCAAACATGTTTCTATGTTACTGAATTTTTCTTTATACCACCTATAATAGCTGCATCAGATACGTCATCCCATGACTTGATAAAAATTTTGGCAAAAAAATATAAAAATAGATTATAGGCTTTTTTCTTGCATAGCTGCAGGCCCACACCATGATCACCCATCCCTCTATTAACCCATTGATCCATAGATGGGCAGAGCCCTCATGACAAGCGCCTCTGAAAGGCCACACCAAGCTGAGTGCAGTGGCTGGTGCCTATAGTCCCAGCTACCGGGAGGCTGAGGCACAATCGTCCCCTTGAGCATGGGAGTTTGAGACCAGCCTGAGCAACATAGAGAGACTTTGTCTCTCAAAAAACAAGGTCCTACCTCTCAAAATTGCCACACTGGAGGGATTAGATTTCAACATGAAGCAGCACAGTGAACTTTTTTTTTTTTAGTTGGCGTCTCACTCTGTCATCCAGGCTGTAGTGCAGTGGCACACTCATGACCACCACAGCCTCGACCTCCTGGGCTCAGGCAATCGTTCCACCTCAGTCTTCCAAGTAGCTGGAACTATAGGAGCATGCCACCACGCCTGCTAACTTTTTGATTTATTGTAGAGATGAGGTCTCATCAAGTTGCCCAGGTTGGTCTCGAACTCCTGGGCTCAGGTAATCCTTTCGTCTCGAATTCCAAAGTACTGGGATTACAGACATGAGCCACCACACCCGGCATGAACATTTCATGTACCTGGTTTTTGCTTGGCACTTCAGATTGGTGAGTCAATTACTTCTTAGATCAGCCCTCTGAGACAATTATCCATTTTACAGTTTCCATTCATTTGACCTTCGTTTGAGCACAGTATCAGTTTTGAGGCTTACTTCCATAGGAAGTGGAGCAATAAATCAAAGTGGTTTATGCACAAAGAGAATTCATTTGCTCGTGCTGGCTGAACAGGCTTCAAAGTCGCTCTCACTTCAGTGATGGCTTGACTAGGCTCGAATGATAGCGCCAAGCTCCATCTCAGTTTGCATCCTCTGGATTTGCTTGACTCCCAAGACATTCGTGGTGGCCCCTGCGTCCTCAGGCTCCAATTGCCATGATAGGCAGACTGGGAGAAGAGAAAGTCTTCCTCCCTGAGGGCTCAAGGCCCAGAGCTGTATTTCCTGGGGGGGGGGGGGGAAGCAGGTCTTCTGAACTCACTGCACTGAAGTTGTGGCATGGAGAGACCCGGAGATCCGAAGAGCCTGGAACTTGGAAAAGTTCCCATCAAATGGCAAGGTTATCGCACTGTTCCAAGAGTTGGCTGGGCTAAAGCTGGAAAGGCAGTCAGAACTCAGTTCCACACAGAAGGGGCTCAGACGGCAGAAGCTTCTCCATTCTATGCTGCTACATTCTGACCGAACTCTGAGGGGAATGGCAAGCCTAGGAAAGAAGCAAAGGGAAACAAAAACACAGGAGGGAATTCCAGCAGACAGTGCTGTTTGAGGAGTGAGCAGAGGAATGGGAGTCCAGAGGCGAGGGCCGTCAGGAAATTGTCAGCAAGAGGCAGGAGGAGAAGCAGGGACCAGACCAGTCGAGTCATGTACCTGAAGCTAGGGAGGAGAAAGACTCAAAGAGCTAGAAGTGAAAGCGTCCAATTCAGAACGGATGTCAGATAGCGACGGCCTGACACATATCCCCTGGCCTGGCAGATAAGAGAGATGGAAGGTCACTGAGTGACCAAGGGGCACAGGCTCTAGGACTACAGAGGGCAGGGCAGGGCAGAGAAGAGGCTGTGACCAGAGAAGACCAATGAGAGCTTGATCCTTCAGAGCTATCATTTTAGAGTGTAATGAAGCAAGACAGCTTGAATCTGGAAGGTGAATGCATACTGAGGTAAAACTACAATAGATTGACAGTAGATTTAATACAGAAAGGAATGCCGAGAAAGTTCCCAGATCTATAAAAGCGGGAAATGGCTGAGAAACTGTTAGTAAGGAGGTGTGGGGAAAGAGTTGGCATGAACCGCACACGAGGCCTTTCCTAAGGAAGAGGAAAGGTGGTGGTGTAGAGCACACGTTAGGAAGTTTGAACAATGTTGACACTCCTCCCAGGCCTACTTGTTTGTGTGGGGAAACGGGGAAAAAACGCTCCCTTCTCCAGAGGGGACAGAGGTGGGGGTGGGGAAACCATAGGCTTTCACCAACTGGGGATGATTAAAAAAAGTGGATACTTTCTAAGTCAAGTATAGTAGGTGTGTAGTAAAGAATTTATAGGAAAGAGGGAAGTCTGGCCTTTGCCCTTGGCTTCCAGCCCCTGTGAATGCTGTGCCTGATAGGAGGCTCTTTGTTTAACAGGAGACCTTGAGTCATACTGGACAGTCTAACAATGCAATTTAGGATGGGGAGTTGGTCATACCTGCATGTCTCAGGGTGGCGCCTGGCTAGTCCAGAAAGATCAGCAATGTGACTTAAGGTGGAACTTTGAGTCATGTGGTATCAGTCAACCTGGAGACGGAGGTTAACCATGTGAGCGATCAACCTGTCATGCTACGTGATAAAGCCCCATTAGGGACTCTGAGCACAAGTGCAGGTGAGCCTCCTGGGTTGGCAGTGTGTGTCTTGTCATCCAGCAACACTGGGAGAGTAACCTGTCCTGACTCCAGAGGAAGGGACAGTAAAAGTCCGGTAGTTGCTAGGCTCTTGGACTCTGCTTAACTTTAATCTACATCCTTTCTGGCAATAAATGACAATCCTAAGTATAACAGCTTTCGGTGAGTTCTGTGAGTCTTTCTAGCAAATTGTTGAACCTGAGGTATCTGTTCAGGGTTTTGAGAAACCCCTGAACTTCGTGACAGAAGCAAAGGCAGCCTTGGGAATATGCTCTCTAACTTGGTGGTTGGCCTACACCCCTTGAAGTAGGAAGATCTGTGGATTTTACTTTCTTTGCTTTCTTATAGAATGCCTTTTATGTTTTAAGAAATGGGTATACTTCGAAACTAAAACACTCATTACACTCTCTTACCCCGTATTTACCTATAATAGGTTCATGAACTCATTCAGTAAACACCTATTGAACTTAATTAAGAGCAATTACAGTAGTTGAGAAAGAATCCACTGAAATTGTCAGTGTACATTTTACCAAATGTTTTTTATTAAAGAGAAAATACTTGTGTTATATTAATACTGTACTTACTAATTGCATGATATTGGGCAAATCACATAATTTACTTGAGTTTGAGTCTGATCATTGCTAAGATTAAAGACAATAACTTCCCCATAGATACTAATTAAGGATTAAGGTTTAGTGAAAGATGATGAAATAATAAATATTTAAAAATTTTAGCCTAGGATCTGGCACACAGTACACGTTCCATAAATATTAACAGTGATAATGATAATATTCTAAGAATTTCATCTGAAATTTGTGCTTTATAAATTGTATGGACTAAAGATTAATGAGTGGCTTACATTTCTGAACTCAATTCTCCTTTATTTAAGAAGTTAATTTCACCTCTATGCAATCACCACTATTAACTAGATTCCAATTCCCAACTCCATAGAAATCATTAATCTCGAATGTATATGGTTTAAAAAATATGATAGAGTCAAACTACCTTATGCTTTTTATTATTGTATTTCTTATATTTTAAATATGTAAATAAATTGATTCCAGTGTTTTCTTGCACTGTGAATAACAATTTCTAGTCAAATTTCAATTACTACATAGCTGAAAACACATTTTTTGCAAAGCTTCTGCTATTGCCACCTGTATGGATTTGTGATGATTCACACTGATTTTTAAAGCTTTTTGTTGTTGTTGTTCCTATTTTGATGCATTAAGAAGGTATATATTTTTTTCTTTTCTTTCTTCTTCTTTTTTTTTTTTTTTCTTGTCAGGGTCTCACTCTGTCATCCAGGCAGGAGGGCAGTGACAATATCATGGCGCTTGACCTTCTGGCCTCAGGCGATCCTTCTGCCTCAGCCTCCTGAGCAGCTGGAACTACACTGCTATGTGTTATGTGTCACCACTCCCGACTAGTTTCTTGGTTGTTCAGAGATGAGGACTCACCATGCTGCCCAGGCTGGTCTTGAACCCCTGAGCTCAGGCAATCCTCTCGCCTCCGCCTCCCAAAGTGCTGGGATGACAGGCATGAGGCACCACACCCAGCTAGATAAGGTGTGTTCTTGAAATGCTTACCAACATAACTCTTGACTAAACATTTAACCAATGGTGTTCAAGTTCCCCACACTCAATTAAATACAAGCTGTTTTCAAGTCAGTCATTTTTAGATGATGGTTCTGTGATGTGTGTATAAATGGTGTGTGTGTGTGTGTGTGTGTGTCCAAGCCTGTTCTCTGACTTATATAACAGAAGGGAGAACTTACTAACCTCACAGGTGGCTTCTCGGACTTGGAAATATTCAAGAATGATTGTTCTCTTTTTATGTTGTAAGCCATGAAAAAAAACTCCCATCAAATATTCAGCTGTAAGCTTCAGGCTTCCATCCAGACCACCAAGTGGCAGGGGGAAAATTCTAAGCCTTTTCCCCTTTTTCTTTTGAAGTTCTACCCTTCCACAAAGGGAAGCAAAGTCACTGCTCCCAGTTGTTTTTCTTCTTCCTTCTTAACTGCCTCTCCTTCCACTCCTTCAGCGCGATCGGTTCTCCACCCACAAATACTTGGGGAGCCAGTGTGGCTTGCAGTAACAAACGCGTCGGCGTGTAACCCCTCCCAAAAGAGAGCTCGCCTTTCTGACCTTCCCCTGGAGGGAAAGGCTCCAAACACGGTTTCCATGGACACAGGAGGCGTTGTCGAGGGACGGGGAGAGGGGGGTCATCGCCAAAGCCAGGGAGAGGAGAGAAGCGCATGGGGTTTGTCTCGGAGGCGGAAGCTTGGAGAAACCGAAAGAAGACTTGTCGGGGCTGGGAGAAGAACAGGACAAACGGCGTTTTACTGGAAGGGCTTCTGTGTCCGCGTCTGGAACTTCTCCCGCGGGATCCGGTGGGGCGAGCCTGCCGGAGGCCGCGCAGCCGGGGCCCAGGTGAGCCTGGGGCCCAGGTGGGAGGCGGGCGGCTCTCCCGGTTGGCGGCGGAGCCCTCCGCAGCGGCGCGGGGGCTCGCGCCTGGAATGCCCGCGCTTAGGGAGGCCGAGGCGGGAGGATCGCTGGAGCCCGAGTTCGAGGCTGCAGTGAGCTATGATCGCAATACTGATCATGATCCTGAGTCTAAATGAAAAAGGAAAATAAAAAGCCCTTTGACTCTTCTGTGGTGAATATGAATGAGCTTCCTCAATTTTGCCCTTAGTGTTGGCTTCCTGACTGGCACAGTGGCTCACACTTGGAATTTCAGCACTTTGGGAGGCAGAGGAGAGAGGATTGCTTGGGCCCAGGAGTTTGAGACTAGCCTGGGCAACATAGTGAGACCTCGTCTCTACAAAAAATACAAAATTAGTGGTGCATGGTGGCTTGCGCCTGTTGTCTCAGCTACCCGGGAGGCTGAGATCGGAGGATCGCTTAGGCCCAGGAGGTCAAGGTTGTGGTGAGCTGCGATCATGCCTCTGCACTGCATCCTGGGTGACAGAGTGAGAGCCCAACTCAAAAAAAATTTTGGGGGGGTGCTTCCCATTAAAGGACCGTAAACAGCATTTGAGTTGGATTTCCTGTGTGGAGATGCCTTCTGGAAGGTGAAGGAGGGTGGCATGCTGAGAGGTACCAGATGAGGTCAAGGTCACTTAATTGATAATTTCCAACTTGCCCGGACAGATCCAACCTGGAATGACTGGCTGGAGCCCAGCACTCCCCAGTAATTATGGTGCGATTTCAAGTTGGTCAATCAATTATTCAAATGGTTATCTGATCGATCACTCACAATAATACTGTCAATGCGTGCACGTCATGGTTTTAAAATTCCTTGATACTTTTCCTTAGACACTTCCCATCCAACTTCAAGTTGGTGACTGGCAAATTTTAGTAAAGGTTAAAAACAAAGAGTCAATGTCTCTCCCTCTCTTTTATAACATAAAGGAGACAAGAAAATACACACTCTGGCTCTACCTAAGCTCCTGGGCCAGGTTTGGGATCGGTTCTCTCTCTGCTGGCTGTATGAGTTCGCTAGGACTGCTGTACCAAAACACTACAGACTAATGGGCTGAACAACAGAAATGTATTTTCTCGCCGTTCTGGAGGCAAAACGTTGGTGATCAAGCGTGGGCAGGGTGGTTTCTTCAGAGGCTCATCCCCTTGGCTTGCAGGGTGCCTTCTGTGTCTTCACAAGGTCCTTCCTGTGTGAGTCGTCTGTGTCCTGCTCTTTTCCTATCTGACACCAGTCATGCTGCATGAGGCCCACCCTAATGACTCGGTTTGAACTTTACCTCCCTGAAGGCTGTGTCTCCAAATATAGTCACACTCTGAGGTATTGGGGGTTCGGGCTTCCACAGATGAATGGGGGAGGGACATCCTTTAGCCGATAGCATGAGCCATTTATCAACATTTTGAATTTAAAGGGGGAAAAAAACTCTCCCTGTACTTGGAATGTGAGGTGGAGAAACTCAGTCAGGTATCTCATTATTGAGTAAAAATTAGCCACTTAGATGAAGTGATGCCTACTGTGGTCTCAACTCACTGATTAGTGTTTCAGATAAAAGTGGCAGACAGAGGCCTGGTCTTCGGGGAGTAAATGCTTGAACCGATAAAGCCACATCATGGAAACACGTTTTAACGTGAGCCCCCACTTTCCAGATAACTGCTCAGTCCTGCTCTGTAGTTAGTGATTTTTTTTCTTTTTGAGTTGAGTCTCACTCTGTCACCCAGGCTGGGGGGCAGTGGCATGCTCCCAGCCACCACAGCCTCGACCTGCTAAGTTCAAGAAATCCTTCCACTTCGGTCTTCCAAGTAGCTGGAACTACAGGCACGTGCCACAATGCCTGGTTAATTTTTTTATTTATTGTAGAGAGGAGGTCTCGCCAAGTTACCCAGGATGGTCTCGAACCTGCAGGCTCAGGCAATCCTCTCACCTCAGTCTCCCGAAGTGCTGGGATTATAGGCATGAGCCACCACCACCACGCCCGACCAGTTAGTGATTTTGTAGCCTGTTTTTCTTAGTTGTTCAGAGCTTGCTGAAAGGAAGTTTTTATATCAATGGCATTGGGTTTTGTTGTTTTATTTTAAATCTCAAAAGCAGTGTTAAAATGAAACTATGCTCTTAAAATATTTAAGATATTGTTATTTTAGTTGTGACGCAGCCTCTGATGTGCTAATGATATTGACCTGCAGCTTGTGCTGTGGACAAGTCTTTGCAATGATGTCTGTGGATGGTGGACTGCAAGAGTGAGTGGGAAGTTATCTGACCTAATTGGCAAGATCTCTGTTTCGTTCATGTTCCTTTTTAAAAGCTGTCATTACTGAGCTAGAAATTAAGAACATAAATCCAGGTTTCCTTTTAAAATAACTTTACTGAGTTTAGATTTGGCAAGAGCCACATTTAGTAATAATTCACTCATCTTTATATTTCATCTTCCAGTAATTCATTATGAAGTGACATTATTCTTTACTAGATAAACTAGGATTACTTTTCCTAAAAAGTTGTATTCAGAGACATCTCCAAATTAAATTATGATTTTCAAATCTCAGGTGTAAAAGGCTTTATATAATATTGAGATTCAGAGGTGGGTAAGTCAATTCTGGCTTTAAATGAGTTTTCAACACAGTTAGGAAGAGATTTGTCAAAGTGAATCTCTTAAAGCTGGGTGCAGTGGCACTCACCTGTAATCTCAGCTACTCAGGAGGCTGAGGCAGGAGGATCGCTGCAAGACAGGAGTTCAAGAACAGCCTGAGCAATGTAGCAAGACCCCCATCTCTTAAAAAAAAATCTCTTGTGTATAATGAAGCACAAAGATCAATAGAGCAAACAAAAAAAGACTGTTACCAGGACAAGGAATGAGAGGGCACCAAGGAAAATTTCATAAAAGAGGTAGGCTTCACACCAGCGTTTGACAAAAAGTAGGTCTTTTTGTTTTGTTTTGTTTTAGAAAGCAGGATTTATTGAGAAGACAGAAAAGCTCCAACAGTGGGAGAGAACCCAAAAGCGTTGCCCAAGAGTAGGCTTTTGACTGGAAGACAAGGAGAGTGGAAGGCAAGGCACGAGAGAATACATGCTTGGGAAAGAGGCAGGTTGCTTCCAGGGAAAAGGAGTGGGAGAAAGTGCTGGAAGAGGAAGGGGTGGGGTGGATACACCAGAGAGTGTGCTGAGCCAGGTCCCATGCTGTCTTTTCTGACTGGTCTCATATGTCACCTGAAGAGTCTGGGTGCCATTCCACAGGTAATGGGGCACGAGCCAAGGTGTGCAGGCCAGAACTGGACTGATCAGCGTGCTGTGTTAAAGGACAGCTGTGATGGCATTTTAGGGATCGGCATTTGAGAAATAAGGAGGAAGATGGGGCAGGCAGACCAGGGAGGTGTGTAGTCCAGTAACCCAGGGGACAGAAGGTGACAACCCAAGAATCCGAAGGGAGCAGTGGCGATGGAAGTCACAGTGAGGATCTGAAAGGGCTTGTCCCTTGGTATCCATGCAGCTTCCCTGTTGGTGGAATGGTGTGGGAAACTATTACCCATTCTAAGCCTGAGATTCTATGAGTCAGGCTTCTGTGACCACACAAGGATGCTGCGCTCCAGGTGAGAGCACTTCCCCATCGTAAGTACCCGCAAGGATGCTGTAGGCATGCATGTACATATTCAAGAAGTGAGACTGCTCCTCTTACCCTAAGCCAACATATTATTTGCAGGGGAATGATTGGCTCTATCCAACACAAACTAATTTTGTTTTCTGATGAGACTCCAGTGTGGGGACATAGCGACGCTTATCAGGGCAAACTCCCTAAATAGTGACTCCCTATCAAGGCCCACACTTGGCTTCACAGGGCAGTGAGTTTTAGTTTCTGCTCACTGAACTCAGAATAAGAGTTTAAAAGAAAATCCAGAAGTAAAACTATGAGGAAATTAGGGAAGGAAAGGAAACAAGATACTCAGATGACATTGTACAGAAGATACAGAGATGCTGGATTAAAATAGAACATACTAAGTTGCTGAATCAATTCTTGTTCCCCAGGTTCCAAAGTGACTTAGCGTAGGCATAAGTGAAGGAATTTATTGTGAAGGAAGCAAGTGGGCAGCCAGATGCATGGAGTTCACCAGTGACTGCATGGTGGCAGGTGCAGCGGAAGCAAATAGAATGGTGCGCAGATGGAAACATGACCTGTAGGGCATTTATAGGCTGTCTGTACATCTGAGCCCACCTGGTAAGTACGTCATTACTGAGATTTGTTTATTTTATTCACCAAACACTTATATGTCACATACATTTGCACAGTTAAGGCTCATAATAACCCCACGAAGCAGGCAATTTTATTATTCTCATTTTACAGATGGACAACACAGAAAGGTTAAGCAACTAGCCCACAGTCACATGGCTGGTCGGTGGCAGAGTTGAGGATTCAGACCCAGGCAGTCTGACTCCAGGGTCTGTGATCTTGAGCAACACGCTATGCCAATTGTTTAGTCTGAAGGTAGGGGAGAAAGCAATGATTACTATATGGCATGTAATCTGGAATCTGCTTCTTTCAATGTTTGCTTCTCTTCAGTCAATTTTTCCTCCTTTTCGTCTTCTTCTTGTTAATGCCATGGCTTGATCTAGAGGGCCCAACAGGACCTTATCAGAGATTCATTCATGGCATTTACAACTAGTTGTCCATTTCCTTGGTAGCTGAGAGTGAGCGCATTCATTCAGGTTGTTAGGTATTAAGGATATAAAGATGAATTATACATGGCTTTTGCCTTCGAGAAACACATAGCATAGAGGGGGAATAACACCTTTTTATTAGAGTGTGGCAAGTACTGCAGTATACACAAGATGTCATGTGAGCATAGACACTTGGCATCGTAATCATAGTGTATCGGGGAGAGCTTCCTAGCAGAGGGGTTACTTGTGTTGGGTCTTGACGGATGAATAGGACCTAGGAATGCAGGGACCAGAAGACAGTACTGTGGGCAGAGGGGAGAGCAAAGGTCAAGCAGCAAGTAAAGGAAGTGCAACTGATCTGAGGAGCCACACGTGTTCACTGTGACCAGGGAACCACGTGCACGTGAGCAAGGGGCAGGTGAGGTTCAAGGTTTAGTCAGGCGCCAAACCATCCACCTTGCATGATCAAGAAACTGAACATTTGCCTTGAAAGCTGTTGGGAGAGGCTGAAGTTTTAAGCAGAGAGGCATGGAATTGTATCTTTCTTGAAAAAATAACTCAGGCTGAGGTGGACAGAATGGAGGGTAGAAGGGATCACATGTACAGATACATTTAGAACAATTGCAGCAACCCAGACGACAAGTTATGAAATCTGAAACAGGCAGCAGCAATGCAGGTAGATAAGAGCAGCAAAGCAAAAAAGACAGGCCGTAGCGTACACAAATACAGCAGAAGGGATGGGACTGCATAAGACTTTGGTGTGAGAGGGTATTCGTATGTATTTCGGGAGGTGCATTTAGGGAGGGATGAAAGGGAGTTTTCCAGGACAGTGAAAGCTGTTTTTAGGAAGGGGTGAAAGGGAGTTTTCTGCGACAGTGGTGACCAATTTCTGGTTTGGAGAACAGCTGCCTCAGGATGGCATTAAAAAACAGATTCCCGCCGGGTTCGGTGGCTCAGCCTGTAATCCCGCGCCTTTGGGAGGCTGAGGTGAGTGG
>NW_007022847.1:0-1984 GCF_000164805.1 Carlito syrichta
CTCACCTCAGCCTCCCAAAGTGCGGGATTACAGGCTGAGTCACCGAACCCAGCTCACAATTCAGTTTTTAAAGGTAGAGTAGATAATAGCAGCCTATGAAAGTACTGAAATAATGCAGAAACTTCTTGGTAAATAAGGTATAATAGCTAAAAATTACTGAGTGCTTACTATGTGTCAAGCAATGCATTAAGTTCTTTACATGCATTAACACATTTATTCATTACAACAACCTTAGGATACAGTTGCTAGTATTATGTCAAATTTACACTTGAGGAGAGTAAAGCATGGCAGTGTTAAGTTTACTTTATCCAAGACTTCATAAGGTGTAAGTGGCAGAGCAAGGATTTGAACCCATGGTGACTAACTTCAGGGCTTATGCTGCATATTACTATATTATTATTATTATTATTTTGAGTTGGAGTCTCACTGTCACCCAGACTGGAGTGCATTGGCACGCTCCCGGCCACTGCAGCCTTGACCTGCTGGACTCCAGCGATCCTTCAGCCTCAGCCTTCCAAGTAGCTGAAAACTACAGGTGTGCACTACCACTGATTTTTTTGATTTTTATTGTAGAGATGAGGTCTCACCAAGTTGCCCAGGCGGGTCTCAAACCCGTGGGCTCAGGCAATCGATTCACTTACCTATGCCTGTCTGCCCCATCTAGGATATAGCAAATTTCATGGAGGTGGAGAGTTTGGGGCAGTACTGATCAATATTGTTAACTGGCTTCTTGCTTCTGCATACCAGTGATAGTTCTGACCCATTTATCCCTTGCCCACATGAGTTAGCAAATATATGTAGTCAGGAAATTGGGTATAGGGCCTAGCACTAAAAGATAAATGGAAAGAAGAAAGTCAGATGTTCTGTATCATCAGCTAGGGTTGCATTTATAATGTTAGAACCCTTCTATATGGCTTTTTGGCATATGGCATTGCTTCCTTGGACTTTCCATCCAACTGGATCTTTCCTTTTGCATTAGCAATGTAGTATACCTCTAGCTAGATATATGTGAAACAACACATAATTTATATGAGGCATAAAGGAAAAAATGAACACAAGTGTACCTGCTCTCCAGCATACGAAATTGAACATTAACAGTGCTTTTGAAACTACTTATAGGTAACTTCCCAATTGCATTCCTCTTCCCTACCACTGATTACCATTGTCCCAAGTTTTTAGTTAATCATTCTTTTTTCTTCATAGATTACTCATTTATATTCTAAATAGTAGGTTTATTTTTTGAATACTTTTGATATTATGCAAATAAAAATAAAGCATTTTTCTGCAGCATGCCTCTTTGTTCAACATAGTTTTTTTTTTCCTTTTTTAAATGATGGCCTACAAAGGGGGTCATAAACTACTTTTTCCCTTCTCATAGGGAATACCTCTAAAGAGATGCCCCGGAGCTGGGCACTTTGGGGAAGAGGAGTAAGTGTGGTGTATGGGGTGAATGGAAGCCCTGCCTGTGTCCTAGATGGTGTTTGAGGAACCAAGGCTTACTGCCGAGAGAGGAAGGCAGAGTATGGCAGTGACAGAGAAGCTGATGAAGTGGGGAGGGGCCCGGCCAGCGGGCCCTTGAGGCCATGTTTTAAATTGTTTTGCATGTTGTCCTAAGAGCAGTGGGAAATCATTGAGGCATTTCAGCAGAGGGATGACAGATCAGTCTGTCTTTTTAATTATTTTCTTGTTTTAATTTTTAGGGTGCAAATGTTAGTGCATTGCATAGCAGCAAAGAAATCTGGGCTTTAAGGTACCCACCATCCCTATCTGTGCACATTGTACCTGATATTTTTTAGCCCTCCCCCTCTTCCCTCTTCCTTCTGGGTCTCCAGTGTTTATTATATCATTCTTTATGCCTTTGAAGATCCTTAGTTTAGCTCCCACTTATAAGGGAGAACATGTAGTGTTTGGTTTTCTGTTCCTGAGTTCACTTAGGATGATGTTCTCCAGTTCCATCCAAGTTGCTGCAAAAGACATTATTTCA
>NW_007022848.1:0-16875 GCF_000164805.1 Carlito syrichta
AAGGTAGCACATGAACAGTAATATATAAAGTAGAATGATTAATTAACCTTTTGGTAGTAGTACATTTTGTAAGCCCTGTAGAACTAGCTAAACCAGGTGTTGTCAGTGGCCATGTATGCCATGGGTTTGGCTATGGTTAGAGTGAGGGTTAAGCTACAAATATCAGAGAACAGAGAAGTTGTTAGATTAAAACCTGGGGTTATAAGGCAGGAGGTTTTACCAGTTACATCACCTAGATTGATGTGAACCATTTCCAGAGATCATTTACTTTTGTCTACATTGTTGATGATAGGAGTTTCCACTTCTAGGCCCACATAATATGAGTTTATGGTTTTAAGCAGAACCAACAATCTGGGGCCTAGTGACATTAAGCAGATATTGCATATGAGTTAACATAGGAAAAAGACTAGGGGGTTGGTGGGCCAGTTTTGGAAGTGGTCAAGATGAACTATTGAGCTGTTGAGGTGAACCCAGGGTAGCAGCTTGGTTGGCAGATGGCTGAGGCTGAGGTGGAGGCTGCTGGTAACCGAGCAGGGGATACTTCCAGCTCTGCCAATGGCCCTATTGGTTTGTCCGTGGTTTTTTAGGTGATTGCTGCCAGATGGTGAATAAGACACCATGGTTATACATATTTATATAGAGTTGTATACGCTAGGTACCTCCTGTACTCCAGGAACAATGGAGAGGATTAGTAACCTTTAAATATATAGGTTGCCCAGATCAGTACCTAGCCAAAGGGTGATTTTAGATGTGTCATTAGGCCCCCCACTGTCAGTACAATGGTGACACATTTCCAGTCTGGACAATAGAAGTTGTTTTTCTGATTACAACTGTGGTCAGTGAGGTTTCTGGGGCAGAGATAAAAGTTTACATCCTTTACATAATTGGGGGGCTGCCCACTGTTTGCCTGATTTGCTGTAGTAATGGTTTTGTATACTGTGTCTACCATACCGGCTTCCATTTATACATTTCTTTTTTGTGTGTGCCAGGTTAGGAAGGTTTACTTTAAATTGGATGAAAGATGAATGATGGGTCCAATTTTGGATTGCTAGGACCTTTTCTGCTGTGAAAGAGGTTGAAGAAAAGGTATAGGCAGTCTAAGTTATTCCAAGAGGGGGGAAACAAATTAAGAAGTAACACCACAGCATAGGAGGGTTGTAACACATCCTACACATACGAGATAGGATAACATTAACAGAGACTTTGCCACATTTCCAATTTGTAGGAGCTACAGTAAGCACTCCTACACCAAAACCCCAAACAAGCAGTATTACAAAAACAATAGGTAAAGACTGAGTACAATGCATGTCAATAAATTAGCAACCAGTCTAATTTTCACCGTTTAGATGTATGTCAAAAAGTGATATTAAGGGGTTTTCTTGGAGTCCTTGGTTACAGTCCAAGTGGCTGAATGGTGGCTGTTTTCCCTTGTTGAATGAGGGAGTGGACATTTGGGGTCCCTTGCCACCACAGCACACTTGATGACATGAACTGGTGGAGTTAGGTCAGTTTCCTTTGCCCTTTTGACTCAGGTATGGGGAATCCAGACTGGTATCCCACCGACCTTGATTGCTGTTGGCGTGGTGAGGATCACAAGAAACGGTCCCTTCCAGGCAGACATTATTATTCTTTCTGGAACCTTTTGACAAAAACCATGTCATCTGGGTGGAATGGATGACAGGGTGTGGAGGACAAATACTAGAGTGTACATTTGCCTGGCCCTGTTGTAGAGGCTGGAGATAGTTTAACAGAGACTCATTGGTAACTTTTTAATGAAGGGATACATTGGAAAGGATTAATGTGGGTTATACTTTAGAAGTCTGGGTTTCTAAAAGGACAAAGTTCTCAAAGTTATTTTTTTTATTTAAGGTATATATTTTTCTAGGACACAGCCTCTATTTTTATTATTGTGGTCAGGTTTAGGATTGAATTAAAAATGGCTTCTAACTTTTGTTTTATCCTTTTATTTCCCATTTCTGATCTTGGAAAGATTTTTGTAATTTTGGGAACCGGGGTGAAGATCAATTTTCTGTAACTTCTTCTTGCTGAGGTGGGGTATACAGATGTTCCCTACCTGTTTATTTCCAAGGGTATGCATAGGAAACAGTAGGATCTTAATAAAATATTATTTGGATTTAATCAAATACCACGTGAGAGCACAGTCCAAAATTATTAAGTAGACAATGATGTAAAAGGCCATTGTTCCAGAAAAAATGAAAAAAAAGTGAAAGTAATTCCATATGAAGTCTTTGATTTATTAATGTAAGTTTCAATATTTTTTGTAAATTATCTATAGCAGTACTTTTGTAATGTAATACAGTCCCTTTATTAAAAAAACTCAGTTATTTTATTGTAGAATAAAAATATAGCCATCATACAAGTAATTTTATTAGTTTTTTAAGTTAGTATGGCAGTAGCTGCTATGGCCCAAAGATGAGATGGGCCACCCTTTTGTTGTATTGTCCAATTGTTTAGGTGAGTATGTTTATATCTGGACCAGACTTTTGTCCTTGTACTGGACCATACTTTTGTCCTTGAACTGGACTGTATTTTTGTCCTTGCAGCCCCCAGACTATTTCTTTCATCTCTGATGTGTAGAGGGTAAAATTTTTTTAGATAAAGCTATATGACTTCAACAAGGATGGCCAGAACCAAAAGGCTGGCACCTGTGTTAAATTAGAAAGTAAGTTGGGTTCCAGCACCTTGGTTTACCTGGGGGGTTGTTGGAGTGATGGTGAGCCAGGGCCCAGCAGTTTAGCAGGTTTGCAGACCACCTGTAGGTGGCCATTATTTGAGTCCCACGTGTTTTCTCCTCTTTTCAGAAGAGAGTGCACCTGCTTCCAAATGGCTTATTGTCCTGCATACAGTAGACAAGGTCCAGGAGGTTAGGTCTTTTGGGAGCAACTATGTTTCCATTGTCCCCACAGGCTGTACCCATGAGCAATGGTCACCATCCCCTTAGCATGTTTGTTTTTACCAGGTTTTTGTTGGGGACTTGGAGTTTTGATTCCTAACTGTGACTGCCAATTGGGGTGCTTCTTTGGCTCTCTTGTTCTGCTGCCCTCCATGGTGGCACTGTTTTCTTTTGGCAAAAAAACTTTTTTTTTTTTGGAGTCTTACTTGGTTGCCCAGACTGGGGTTCAGTGGCCGCTCTCGGCCACTGCAGCCTTGATCTCCTGGGCTCCAGTGATCCTTCTTCCTCAGATTTCCAAGTAGCTGGAATTACAGGCACATGCTACCACGCCTGGCTAATTTTTTTGATTTATTGTAGAGATGAGGTCTCACCTACCCAGGCAGTCTTGAACCCACGGGGTCAGGCAATCCACTCACCTCAGCCTCCCAAAGGTATAGGTAAATTTCCCTTATTGATACTCATTGTGATATTTACATACTGTTGATGATAACATGCTTCGACTCTGTTGTCCCTGTATTTTTTTTTCTATTGTATCTCCTTTTTTTTTTATTTTTTTGAGTTGGAGTCTCACTCTGTCACCCCGACTGGAGTACAATAGCCACTCCCGGCCACCGCAGCCTCGATCTGCTGGGCTCCGGTGATCCTTCCTCCTCAGCCTTCCAAGTAGCCGGAATTACAGGCATAAGCTACCGCGCCCGGCTAATTTTTTGATTTATTGTAGAGATGAGGTCTCGCTGCCCAGGCGGGTCTCGAACCCGCGGGCTCAGGCAATCCACTCACCTCAGCCTCCCAAAGGTGCAGGATTACAGGCTGAGCCACCGAGCCCGGATGTATCTCCTTTTTTTAATTGAAAGTAATTCAGACACTTAATGTACCTTGGAAATAATGTGAGATTTTAAAAAATTACATGAAGAGTTAACCTATAAGCATTGTTTTATTTATATATATTTAATTCATAGCAGCTTGCTTAATTATGAAAACTATATTCTGGCCAATCATTTTTTAGCATTTTACTGATAATTCAGAAGCTTTAGAGGTTTGGCACCAACGATTTTAAATTAGTCATCCTTTTAACAAAAACATTTATATAAATAGAGATTATCCTTGTCTTGGCTAGATGTGTAATTTTATAATGTTTGATGAAATGTATGTTGACAATTTTAAAGATATATTTTTATATTATTGTTAATTATTAAAGTTATATGCATTTTATGAGTACTCATTTACTTGAAAGCAAATTTGGTAGCATGCTGGACAAAACATGTAACAGGTATACATGTTACCATAAATAAAAAAACTAGATTTAATAACTTTTTTTTATTTTTAGCCATGAAACAGTAACAGGTTTATTGTTATTTTAAAGATATTCAAATTTAAATTATATTTCTGACAAAATTGGAACCAGCTTGCATGGCTAAACTTTGTCCCAATAGGCGTTTCAAAAAGAGCTGTGCAGGTTTAAATGCTGTTTATATTTTAGTTAGAACTGGTTGAACTATATAAGCAATACCAATGTAAAAGGGAGAAAGAAAGACAAAAACAAACTTAGAGAAAACTAAAAAAAATCAAAATCAGAGATCTGAAACCAGAAAACAGAATTATGTCCACAAACAGAACAAAACAAACAAATTCAACCCGAGTAACATGAAAATCCAGAGACCTAGTAGAGGACCACTCAATGTAACCAATTGATTTTGTGGAGGATCCGGGCCTTTCCCTTTGAGAAATGTCCTGTGTAATTCTGTGCAAACCTGACAGAGAAGTTCCTTAGCATATAGCCCATGGGATTTGTAGTCTTGGAGGCCTTACACCCCACATTTTTAAAAACCAGTACATCACTGGAGTCACCTGATGAAAAGCAGACCTCCAATACAAAGAGATAAGCAAAGGCTAATAAAAGTTTGTAGTCTAAATGTCAGTCTTGAGGTGTAGCAGAAGGAAGCCCTGTAGCAAAGAGCACAGCAAGGATGCAAAGAACAGAAAGTGTCCAATGTTACAAGCAATCAGAAGTCAAAGTGGGTCCCCAAATAGTAACCAGTTACTAAACCAAGATGCTGCCAACAGAAACCAGATACTAATCTGAGATGTGGTTCTACCAACATCTTGGGTCAACGAACAGAGTCTAAGGAGCAGCCTCGTCAGACTGTTCTTTACAGAGTTGTGGACACATACAGATTAAACAGATTCCTACCTCCCAGGAGAATGCAGCCGTACTCAGGAATTTTGAGGCAATTGCAAGCCAGTAGTCATCTCAACTCCCTTTGAGCCAGATGAGAGGTTATGGGGCCCTGGAACATCACAGGGGGTGCCTCCCCACACTTTCTCACAGAGCCAGGTCAGCGACTCATCCCACTGGGGCCTCCAAATGTTATAACCAGATTGTGAGAAAGGACAGCAACATTCAGAGAGGGTCAAATTATGAGTTCTTTATTGATGCCAGTGACTGAGAGCAGACTAGTGTCCAAAGAACTCTTGGCCCCAAACAGAGTGAGTAGGCGGTACATAAAGGCAGAAATTACATAAACTGTACAGTTTTTTTTTTTTTGAGTTGGAGCCTCACTCTGTCACCCAGACTGGAGTGCAGTGTCCCCTCCCAGTCACCGCAGCCTCAACCTGCTGGGCTCCAGTGATCCTTCTGCCTCAGCCTTCCGAGTAGCTGGAACTACAGGTGTGCTTCCACCCCCGGCTAATTGTTTTTTTTTCTTTGATTTATTGTAGAGATGAGGTCTCACCAAATTGCCCAGGCGGGTCTCAAACCCGCGGGCTCAGGCAGTCCATTAACCTCAGCAACCCAAGGCGCGGAATTACAGGCTGAGCCACCGAGACTGGCTAGCTGTACAGCTTGATTTGATTAGTATTTCTTGGCAATACATTCGATTATGAAGGGGTATGGATGGTTACAGAATTTGTACAACTAGGGCGTTTCCAACCACCAAGTGAATAGAAATGTGGGTGTGTCATTGTGTTTATGGGAAGGTTACATAAGGGGCTTATTTTGAGGTTAACCTGGAGGATTTGTTACAAAATGGTATTACTTATGTCAAGCAAGCTTTTTTTTTTTTTTGAATTGGGGTCTCACTCTGTCACCCAGGCTGGAGGGCAGTGGCATGCTCCTGGCAACCACAGTCTTGACCTGCTGGACTCCTGAGATCCTTCCTCTCAGCCATGCAAGTAGCTGGAACTACAGGTGCACACTATCATGTTTGGCTAATTTTTTATTTATTGTAGAGATGAGGTCTTGCCAACTTGCCTGGGTGGGTCTCAAACCTATGGGCTCAGGCAATTCTCTTGCCTTGGCCTCCCAAAGTGCCTAGTCATCAAGAAAGTTATTACAGGCTGTTACAGGTCTTACAGATAGATTTTTCAAGCTGAACCCTGCTCTATTCATGTTTGCTTTACTTAGGGACATGGTCACCTGGTAAATATGTGTTGTTGTTGTTTTCAGGAGCTGTGGACATTCAAGAATGTGGCCATAGAATTCTCTACAGAGGGATATTCAGCAGATATTGTACTGAAACATGATGTTAGAGAACCACAGAAACTTTTTTTTTTTTTTTTTTTTAGGTAATCACTGTCTTAAAACAAATCCCTATTTCATACTAAGAATTTTATATCCTTTCTAGTAGAATGATTCCTGGGAATTTCTGCTTTGTGCAAAATGAGTTTCAGATTCCTCCTATCAAAGAAAATTTGGTGATTTCTTAAAATAGAAAAGAACATATTAAAGATGTTTCATTTTCACATGAAGCATTCTCTATTTTGTATTGACATGTGTCGTTCTATCTATATTAGTGGTAAAACCAGAAATTTATTAGCATAGTATATCATTACCCACACCTCAATCCAATTGCTACTGTAAGGTTTTGACTCACTAGTACTGAGCTAAGAACCCACAAATTTAAAGTGAGGAGTGGTGCCTCAAGTTTGTAATCCCAGCATTTTGCGAAGCCAAGATGAGAGGTTTGCTTGAATCCATGGGTTGGAGAACAGCCTGGGCAACTTGGCAAGACCTCATCTCTACAATATTAACAATTTATCTGTGTGTGGCAGCAACCACCTGTAGTTCCAGCTACTTATGGAAGGCTGAGAGGGAAAAATTGTCTGAACCCGGCAAGTTGATGATGGGGTTGCCTGGGCCACCAAGTAAGATTACAACTAAAAAAAATCAAAAAACCCCAAAAGAACCCCACAAATTTAATATTCTATTTAAATATTCTAAAGGTGCTATTGAGAAATAGCACTTGGGGTTTAATTTTCTAGAATCTTGTATAATGTGTTCTCTACTAAGCACAATAGTACACTTGTAATCAAAGAACTCCAGCAATGGTCATGTTACTTGTTTAAAAATATAATAAGCTTTGCTCTCTCTAAGCCAGACCTGATCACGTGTCTGGAGCAAAGGATAAAGCCCTGGGATGTGAGGAGACTTAGCATGTTAGTCAAAACTCCAGGTAGGTGGGTTTGAATGAAGCAGATGACATAGATCCAGGAAGAAGAGCTTGGAATGTGGTTTGAGAGGCCTACTCCAACAAAAATCGTTTCTGAGAAGCCTGGGATGATTTCTGTCTTGTTGCACAAAGGAACATCTATTACTCCATGTTCTGAAATTCTCCAAAAACTATGCTTCTTCTTCAGTGATCTCATTTCAAAGTTATAGAGGAAATCAAGTCCACTTAATGGGTTTTTAAGAACTGGATGATCTGACTACCTTTCTGATACATTTGGAGATGTGCAAATATCTAGTTATTTATTTAGAAAATCAATGTCAAAATATTTTTTAAGTTTTCTTTATGTCTCATGTTTGAAATATTTGAGAGTAGTGATTTTATTATTTAAGAAATTTTAAGAACTCCAGACTTTTGTTATATGCCTTCTACATTATGATTTTCTATCCTATGGAGGTTTCCAATATGCTTTTATAATTCCACAAGAACACAAAGTATCACTCTTGATAGAATAAATGCTGTTATTTTACTTAATGTTTCCTTTTTAGCATGAACTGGAGTTTGGTGGCTTATTTCTACATATCTAAATTCTTAAATATACTATATCACATACAGCATTGGTAAACATATTAAACTCTCAGATTTTACCTTGATTCTTAATAACCCTTATTTTATTTTATTTCATTTTTTATTTCTTTTTTTTTTGAGTTGGAGTCTCACTATGTCACCCAGACTGGAGTGCAGTGACTGCTCCCGGCCTCCACAACCTCGACCTGCTGGGCTCCAGTGATCCTTCCACCTCAGCCTTCCAGTAGCTGGGACTACAGGTGTGCGCTAGCACACCCGGCTAATTTTTCGATTTATTGTAGAGATGAGGTCTCGCCAAGTTGCCCAGGTGGGTCACGAATCCACAGGCTCAGGCAATCCACTTACCTCAGCCTCCCAAAGCACGGGATTACAGGCTGAGCCACTGAGCCCAGCTAAGAACCCTTATTTTATAATTTTCTTTTGTTTAGTATGAAGATTAGGACTATTCTACATAAATGTAAATATACGTACACCCATGTGCATTTGTTTATGTATGTGCCCTTAACATTTGATATTTTATACGTAAATAAGAATTGTAACCATATGTTGTGTATAATGTAATAATTTGATATACCTATACATTGTGAAATGATTAAAATTATGCTAAAGAACATATTAATAAGCTTTTGTATTTGTAATTTCTATGTTGTGTAAGAACACATAATGTCTATTATTGTAGCAAATTTCTAAGCACATGGACATTATTCTTAAATATAAGTCACTATGTTATAAATTAGTTGCCTAAAACTCAGTTATAATTGAAATTTTGTAACCATTGTAAAACATTTCCCATTTTTCCTAACTCCAGACCCTGGTGCCCACCATTGTACTATCCTCCTCTCTGAATGCAATATTTTTTAATTCCACGCATGAGTGAGATCATGTAGTATTTTTTATCCCCAAGTTGAAGTCTTGCTGTCACCCAGACAGGAGTGCAGTGGCATGCTAAAGACCACTGCTACCATGATCTACTGTGCTCAGGCAATCCTTCTGTCTCAAGCTTCCAAGTAGCTGGAACTGCAGGTGTGCACTATCACGCCCATCTGATTTTTTGATTTATTGTAGATACAAGGTCTCACCAAGTTGCCCAGTATGGTCTTGTATTCCTGAGCTCAGGCAGTCCTCTCATTGTCTTCCAAAGTGCTGGAATTATAGGCTTGATTACTGTATCCAGCCACATGCCAGATTATTGTGTGTGTTCCCAGGTCACTTCACTTAGCATAATGTCTTACAGTTTCATCCATGAGGTTGAAATTGCAGAATCTTTTTTTATTAAATGGCTGAATGATATGCTATTGTGTTATACACAGTATTTTCCTAATCACCACAAATTCCACAACTATTTAGGTTGTTTTCAAGCTTGGCCAGTTTACAAATGCTGCAATGAACATAGGTGTGCAGCTACTGCTTTGTAATAATGATTTAATTTCCTTCGCTTTCCTAAAACAGGAAAATGATTTCTTTATTATGTGGTAGTTTACTTTTATTTTTAAAAAAATGTGAATAATGATTTTTATAAATCATCTATCAATTGTAAACTCATCAACTCTATACAGGATTTGCTTTTTCTTCAATTCTTATCAGCAGAGCTCTCCTGGTTGATATCAGCCATTCTAATGGGTGTGAGATAATATATCATCATGTATTTATTTGAGATTAGTGACGTGTGCCATTTCATATACCTGTTGGCAATTTGTATTTCCTCATTGGATAAATAATAATTCATTTTGGGGCTATTTTTTATTCAAGTGATTGTCATTTTCTTGTTTATGCCTTTGGTTTGTATAATTTTCTTGTATGTTTTGGATATTAACATCTCATCAAGTATAGGGTTTGCAGATGTTTTCTCTTGTCCTGTAAGCCTTCTTCCTGTTCATTTTACTGTGCAGAAGCTTTTTTGTTGGATGTCTCCAACTTGTTTATATTTACATTTATTTCTGTAGTCATAAAAAGTTATTACTAAGACCAAAATCAATATCACGGATGTTTTTCAAATCCTTTTTAAGGTTTTGTTTTATCAGTCATGGTCTCTGTCACCCAGGCAAGAGTGTGGTGGCTCAAGTAAGGCTCACTATGGCCTTGACCACCTTGGCTCAGGTAACAACTCCCCCTCCATCTTCTCAGTACTGGGATTACAGTTAGTTGAAAACTTTATTCATTTATTTATTTTTTTGGAGTTGGAGTCTCAGTCTGTCACCCAGACTGGAGTGCAGTGGCAGCTCCCAGCCACCACAGCCTCCACCTGCTGGGCTCCGGCGATCCTTCTGCCCTAGCCTTCTGAGTAGCCAGAATTACAGGCATGTGCTACCACGCCCCGCTGATTTTTTGATTTATTGTAGAGATGAGGTCTCGCCTGCCCAGGGGAGTCTTGAACCCGCAGGCTCAGGCAATCCACTCACCTCAGCCTCCCAAAGGCACGGGATTACAGGCTGAGCCACTGAGCCCGGCAGGCTGAAAACTTTTATAATAGCTTGTCTGACTCTTGGTTTCTATTTATCCTAGTTTGAGTTCAATACACTTCTTGATTTTCCTATTTTTCTTCATTTCATTTGAAAACTCCTCAGACTGTTTTGCAATTTTCAGTTCCACAAATTCATTTTGTTGTACCCTTGAGTCATTTGTCCTGATTCTTTCTTTGCTTTGGCATACTTTGTTTCAATTCAGGTATTTGAAAAAGATATACATGTCATAATGTTTATGAAGTTGCTTTATCTAGAGAAGTGTGACACCAATCACTAACTTAGAGATTCTAGGAGCCTCTCATACCTGTTCTTAGGATGTGTCTTCTCTGTATGTTGGGACAGAAACTAGCCTTTGGATAAAGCCCCAAAAGGTAGAAATGTGGATTATGCTTCTCTCTTCTGTTTATTCTCTGAGGACAAAATCAAAAGTTATAAGGTTTCATATGATTGCATCCTGCTGTATTGTGAAGGAAGAGAGATTATGGTGGCAAAATTATTAAACTTCCTCTTCCAAGTCATTCTTTTTAACATGGTGCTCACTAGAGTTTCAGCAAAGTCTCAGCTGTTTTTTGAATTCTTACACAGGCAATGTGGTAACTATTTTCCTTTTTTTTTTTTAAGTTGGAGTACCACTCAGTCGCTCCGACTGGAGTGCAGTGGCTGCTCCCGGCCACCGCAGCCTTGACCTGCTGGGCTCTGGAGATCCTTTCGCCTCAGCCTTCCAAGTAGCTGGAACTACAGGTGCACACTACCATGCCCAGCTAATTATTGATTTATTATGGAGATGAGGTCTCGCCAAGTTGCCCAGGCAGGTCTCAAACCTGCAGGCTCAGGCAATTCACTCTCCTCAGCCTTCCAAGGAATGGATTTACAGACTGAGCCACCCAGTCCAGCACTATTTTCTTAAGTACATATATTTATGTAGGAGTGGAAACCTGTGATTTGTACTTGCCAACATACTTTTGTCCTCGGCAGGGAATATTATGTTTGATTTTTGAAGAATATTTACCTGAGTCTAGTAGGTGGAATAAATTTTTATTTATTTATTTATTTTTAAGTTTTTATTTATTTTTTGGTCAGAGTCTCACTCTGTCACCCAGACTGGAGTGCAGTGGCCGCTCTTGGCCACCGCAGCCTCAACCTGCTGGGCTTCGGTGATCCTTCCACCTCAGCCTTCCGAGAAGCCAGAATTACAGGTATGCGCTACCATGCCCGGCTCATTTTTTTGACTTATTGTAGAGATGAGGTCTCGCTGCCCAGGCGGGTCTCGAACTTGTGGGCTTAGGCAATCCACTCACCTCAGTCTCCCAAAGGCGCGGGATTACAGGCTGAGCCAGTGAGCCCAATGGAATAAATTTTTATTTTCAAGATTTTCAATTGTGACTTCTCATTACACCGAGGGCATTTTGTCAGAGAAAAGCTAGAAGACCCACAAAGGTACCAGTGGGAAAATATGGCAGATTTGGCCTTAAGAACTTACACTTAAAAAAATCTTGGGAAAGTGTGCATGAGGGTGAACGGCAGATAGGATACTCAATTGCAAATAACGATTACAAATGTAACAAGAGTGGGGAAGTCTTTCATCAACACTCCAAATTTGTTATCCACCAGAGTATCCATATTTCTGTAATGGCTTCCAAACATGAATATGGCAAAACCTTTAAACAGTCCTCAAAATGTCGTCAACATCAAAAAAGTGTAGGAAATGTACATATGTGGGGAAATGTTTAGAAAATCATCTTATCTAAATAGACATGAAAGAATCCATAGGGGAGAGAGCCTTCAAAAGTGAAAAATGTGGCTAAGCCCTTAGCTACTTCTTCATGCCATTCAGAAAATCAGAAAAGTCATAGTTGAAAGAAGCTCTATAAATTTGAAGAATGTGATAAAGCCTTTAGTTGGTATTCACATCTTATTCACCATCAGAGGATCCATGCTGCATATAAACCTAGAAATGTCAAGTATGTACAAAGCCTTTCATCAGTACTCACGTCTTATTTGACATCAAAGATACCATACTGGAGAGAAACCCTGCAAAAGTGAAGAATGTGGCAAAGTCTTTCACTCTCACTGAGGATTTGCAAGATATATGATGATCCGTCCTGGAGAGAAACCCAAAAGGGTTGCCCCAAGGATGAGTCTTTTGGACATCATGTTAACGTAAGGAAGACACTACCAGCTAGATGTGGTGGCTCATGCCTATAGTCCCAGAACTTTGGAAGGCCAAGATACGAGAATGGCCTGAGTCCAGGAGTTCAAGACCAGCTTAGAAAATATGTATAACAAGATCTCTGTTCTCCAGAAAGCAAAAAATTAGCTAGCTGTGGTGGTGAAACCCTGTAATCCCTTCTACTTGAAAATGGAGGCAGAATAACTGTCAGAGCCCAGTAGCTAAAGACTGTGTCGAGCCTTAATTGTGTAACTGCATTCCAGCCTCGGTGACATAGACCTGGATACAAAATCAAAACATCTTAGAAGATTTGGAATATTTCCTTGATATTAGTCATGGCAATGATTTCTTGATATGAGATCCAAAGTATAGGAACCAAGCATAAAAGATGACCTGCATAAATTAAAAAGCTTCTGATTAGCCAGGAGTGGTGGCATACACCTGTGAGTCCAGCTGCTTGGGAGAATTAAGAGAAGGATTACCTGAGGCCAGTAGGTCAAGGCTGTGGTAGTCATGAGTGTGCCACTGCACTCCAGCCTGTGTGTCAGAGTGAAACAACAACCATAAATAGATAGAGGATAGATAGATAGAGAGATAGATAAATATTTTTGAAAAACTACACAGTCAAAAACACAGGAAGAAGCCTTACACGATGTAGCAAATATTTGCAAACAATCTCTGATATGAGGTTACTATGAAAATAAACAAGGAACTCATACAAATCAGAAACAAAGACAGCACAGTGATCATCACTTGACTGAAAGGGACCAAGAATAAATAGGTATTTTTCCACTGAAGACATACAAATTATGAACAGGTATAAGAAATGGTCCACAAAATGATCAATGACCAATCACAAATCAGCACATGAGGAGATTTCATCTCACACCTAGTATGGTGGCTACTATCAACAAATAGAAATAAGACAAGGACATGAAAAAGAAATCCTGTACAGTGTTGGTGAGTTTTAAACTGGTAGAATCATTACCAAAATGATTATGAACATTATTTTAAAACAAAATATAAACAACCATACAATCCAGCAGTCTCCTTTCAGTGTATATAACCCAAGGAAATAAAATAATTATCTCAGAGAAGCATCTACACCATAATGTTCATTGCAGCCTTTGTCACATTGGTCAAGCTATGCAAAATCTTAAATGCTTTTGGATACTGAAGATGAAAATGTGGTTCATATCAATAATGGAATATTATTCATCCATGAAAGAAAATCAGTGAATCCTGCCATATCAACATCATGGATGAAACTAAGACATCATACTAAGTCAAAAAAGTCAAGAAGACAAATACTGTGTGATTTATGTGTGAAATCAAAAAATGTTGTGCTCATACAGGCAGACTGTACAATTATGGTCACTAGGGTCTGCAGGTGGGGTAAATGAGAGACGTTCAAAACATACAAAATTTCAGTTATCACCAAGTTTTTGGAATCTGATGTATAACATACTGATAGGTGTCAGTAATGTTTTGTGTGCTTAAAAAATGTGCTAAGGTAGCAGACGTGAACTGTCTTCATTACAAAAAATAAAGATAAGCTGGGTACAGTGGTTCATGTCTCTAATCTCAGCACTTTGTGGACAGAGATGAGAGGACACACTCACAGCCACCCCAGCATCAACCTGCTGGGTTCCACTGATCTTTCTGCCTCAGTCTTCCAAGTAGCCAGAACTACTGGTATGTGCTACCATGCCCAAGTAATTTTTTTATTTATTGTAGAGGTGAGGTCTCGCCAAGTTGCCCAGACTGGTCTCAGACCTGCAACCTCATGCAATCCACTCACCTCACCCTCCCAAATGCTGGGATTACAGGCAGGGTCACTATGTCTGACTCAAGTGCTTTTAAAATCAGGACAAAAAAAAGCCAGCAAAATAATTTGTGCTGCTTTTATACGTTATATCAAAACCTTAAATGTAAGCCTTCTTTGAAGGGAATGTCATATGTAAAATGTGTATACAAATATTTGGATGAGATATATATATTCATATTCTTTTGTACAATTGTATATATAGAGAGAATTGTAATAACCAGTAATAAAATAATCCAAAAACTTGCCACAAATAATTACTAGAAATATTAAAATAATTCTATAACTGGAAGAAAAGTGTATTTATTACATTGAGAGAAAACTAAAAATACCATCTAAGGGAAAAAACACACCATGCAGCACTAAGTGACATAAACCTTACCAAGGATTGTAAAAGTGCTCAAATACAGCACAGGCTAGCATCAGATAAACTGGAGTGATGACTTTTAGCACAGCAGAGTTTTGCAAATTGAAGAATGCATCTTTTCATACAATAACAAGTCAATTGAAAAGTTAGAATTTCCTCAAAAATTGCGTTCAGCCATTAGTGTGACCGAATGTCCATCATGAATATTTGTAGGCCCAGAACAGATCATGGGTAAGTGGACACCAAGAGCCTTCCCAGAGTCTAGAAGTCACAAAGGCTGCTCCCTGGCCACTGAAAGCTGGTTCATTGCAAAACAAAAGACTTTACTGTGAGTTCATAGGAATTGGGGGACATCAATTTTAGGAGACTACATCAAAGCGGAAGGGATCCCAGAGGTTCCCATTGTCTAGATAGAAAAATGGGCCCCGGTGAGTTAATGCATCCCTCACTGTTGTGGGTGAGAAACCAGCCATCCGAAGCAGGGAGGCTAAACTGATAGGTTTCAAACATCTCCCAAGTGCTCCTCACCATGAAAGTAGCTGCCCCAATACAGGATCACCATTTTTTCTTGAGGGATTAAATCATCATCTGTGTCTATGAGAAACTGTTCAGGTAGCCTCCGTTGAGATGAGTCCAATGATTTTAAGTGCAAAATAACTGAGCCACCTTCACTTCCAGTTGATCTCAAGTCCACTGTAACGAATTGGTACAAATGGTCCACTAGGACAGGTGCAGTGGCGCTCGCCTGTAATCCCAGCACTTTGGGAAGTGGAAGATAGAGGATTTCCTGAATCCAGGGGTTCCAGATCAGCCTTGGCAACTTGGCAAGACCTAGTCAACAAGAAAAAATAAATAAATAAGTAAAGGTCCACTAGAAACGTGCCAGAGAGTGGGTTTTCTTCTTTGCTCTTGGCACCTCCCGAGTGATCCAATACTTCCGCTTCCTGATGCCTCAAAGTTCACATCTGTTCTATGAAAAAGGCACCAGTGAGGGTCACATTTCCAGGAAGCCACATCCTGGAAGCCACATCCACTTGAAGCTGTGGTGGAATCTGAATGGGAATTTCTCCCAAAGCGGCTGCATGGGCTACAGGTGGAAAGGACAGAGGGCAGTATTGTCACTTCGGTGGTGTCTGATACATCAGTCCCCAGCCTCCACAGCATTTAGGAAGCAGGTGGGCCCTGGGCTGAGGCAGCTGGTGTTCTGGATTGATGGGGAACGGCGAGTCATCACAGAGGGAGCCAGGGCCATGTGCATTCGAGCATCGCACCATCCCCACTGCTCATCTGGCCTTGCCCTTCATGTTCCACGCCTATCTCACTCCCCGTGGCAAAAATGTGGGAGGATGTCAGCAGCCAACTGCACTTCGGTGGGATGAGGCGCACCACACTGTCCCACCCTCCATGGTTGCTCACCGACTGCAGCCTCTGCAGACTGGGCCGGAGTCCTGCAGCCCAGCGACCGACCCATCAGGCGCCATTGAGACACCGCAGCTCCCAGCATGCCCTGCGAGGGGAGCACCACCCTAGTCCCAGGGCATGCTGGGATTGCAGTCCTGCGGCCCAGCGACCCACCGACCAAAAACCATTAAGACGCTTGAGTTCACAGCATGCCTTGTGAGAGGGGCACTACTCCACTCTAAGGGCATGCTAGGATTGAAGTCCTGCATCCCAGCGATCTACTGACTGGGAGCCATTCAGACGCCAGAGTTTCCAACATGCCTTGAGATGCGCGCCAGATCCTGCTCCCCCAGTCAACTTTAAGTGCAGGGAGGCATCACAATATCAAAAGGAAGCAAGCAAAAACGTGCTTTCTTTGCCTCGAGCAGACCTGTCTGAACGCACCACCTGTCACTCAAAACGACGGGGTGGGGCTTGGTCCCTTATGCAATGAGCGGATGCTGGCTGAGGAACTGTCCAATCAGACAGAAGCAGGAAGTGAGGGCGGGGATTCCTGTGCTTGGTCGGGCCTTTTGTCTCCTACGCCTTTGAAGAGCTGGATGTTCTCTAGTGTCTTCCTACAGGACGTGGCTCTATGGCGTGCATTTCCTGGGAAAATCATAGGGAAGACGCCGGGACACCCGGAAGCCAGGAGATGGTGAGT
>NW_007022849.1:0-1331 GCF_000164805.1 Carlito syrichta
AGTCTGGGTCTACAAACGCATCATTTCTCAGCACTGTGGAATGTTAAAAAAATCTGATATCAAATAAGACTGGGGAATACCATACCTCTTCTTGGAAACTCACAATGTAATTAATATGCTAATAAATCTGAGAAATCCTGTAGAAAATGAACTTGTTTATTTTGTCGAGCATTTTCAAAGTTTGGGGAAAGAGTGAAATGCCTTCACAGACAGTTTTGAATCTATAAATCTTTTATTAGATTGGGATAAATTAGCCTATTTTTATGGTTGATCTATTTACATTTTGAATTAATACCTTTTAAAGAGCATGGGAATAATATGGACAGCAGATACTGATTTTCCATACACTTCTCTTGACTTGGAGAAAACCTCTTATATATCCATAGATTCTTTCCTAGGAAATGCTCAAGTTTGTTGCCACTGCTAGAATGTCAATAGAAGAGGTATCTATTATTGAAGGTTAAGTGAGAAGTGACATCGTCCTATATTTTATATTTTGTTTGAACAATATACCGAGCATAGTAAAATCTAGTTTTCTGTTTCCATGGCATCAAAAATAAGTTAAGACTACTTACCTGTATATTTCGTATACCACGTCAGCTTCCAAGAATGATCTGAAGAAGCTAACAAACTAAAATCCACTGTAGCACTCCACCCATTTTGTTATGGCATTCTGAAAGCTATTGATAACACAGATTTCTTATAAAGCAATGTATATAGCCTACTGCATTATAATTGTAAAATAAAATTTAAACAACCAAAGAGAAAGTGCATAGTTATAATAAGAATTTCTAAAAATAAATTTCAATTAAATGCTTTAAAACTTATATCCTTATATGATGGAGCCAGCATACCTGTCTTCATTTTTTTCCACTTTTATTTGGCTTTGACAGGCATATTTTCCTACTTCTTCATAGATATTTTGACTAGCCCATGCTGATTTTCCAATGACATGAAGCTTTGCAAGGTCATTTCGGAGTCTTTTATTCTCGTATTCCAGTTTGTTAATAGATGTATGCCTTGAATGTTCTCTGTTAGTGAAATCCATATTCTAGGGAATAAAGTAAACTGTCATTGAGCAAGCTGCCCTTTATAAGTAATGTCTATTTTCTGTGTGTTTGGAGACTTGTGCTCTACTTTTTACTCACGACCTAAATGTGCATTCCACCCCCTCACCTCCTGACAATGAGCAGATGCTAAGGGACAACTGCCATTGAACATACCTGCAATTAAAGCAATACAAACCATACTACCCATGCTCCAGTACAGACGAGGTTTGCTCGATGCATAGTTGCTCTCTGTATCTAGAATAAATTAGCTAGATTTAAAGA
>NW_007022850.1:0-1325 GCF_000164805.1 Carlito syrichta
CAACCAGGGATATTCTCTTCTTTTTATTATTCCTCTTTCCCTGCCTTGTCAGCCTCTTCTTGGACAGAAACCATCTTTGCTAAGGCCGCCCTCGAGCTCAGCAGTGAATGTAGGCTGTGGATGTACCACCTAAGCACCTCAGGTTCCAGAAGTCAAAGAAAAAGAGCTATAAACTGCCCATTCACTGAGGGGGAGGACCTGTCTGATAAAAGAGGCAAGAGAACAATTCAAAGGACAACAGATGGCATGGAGGGAAGGGGTGCATATTGGGAGGAAGAAATGGTAAGAGACAAATATGCACCAACTGCCATAGTAAATATTTTACCATCTTTTCTAAACGGTCTCAGATTAAGCCACTGTCTCACAGCCCTGGTAAAATAACATCACAGTTTCCTACTCCTGGAGACATCGCTCCTACATTAAGAGGAAACATTTTAGAAGGTGAAATCTTGAGTGTACATCATGAGGCTTTAAATAGTCTCCCTAATTATGGGAACTGCTTAGCTTTCAATTGGCTCAGCACTTCCATCTCTCCCTAAATTCAATTCTTATCTAATGGGGTCACCATTGCTATCTAAGAAGGTGCTTTGCCCTGTGCTATAATGACTCAATTATTACTTTTAGAAAACATGCCCATGAAGAGGCCAACAAAAGTGCAGACACCCTGTACCAGTGACTGTGCCCTGTCAAGGACCCAGAGGCTAGATGTTTTGTGTGTCAGTAAAGGTGAATCTGCTGTGTGCCAAATTCTGAAGACAGCTGGTGATCACTAACCTTCAGAATTTGGCAACTGTCCCTAATCCTGAGACAGTTCAATCTTTTCTATCTATCAGCAGACCTATATTCAGCTGGTCAAAAAGTTTTCCTTTAGGATTTAAGTTTCTGGCATTAAGTTAATAATTGTTCACTTTTTCCCTATGAAGAAAAAGGAGCAAAATGGGAAAAGGTGGAATACTATCAATTAATAATCTATCCTAATAATAGTAAGGAAATACATTTAATAATATAATGATATTCATCATCATTATCAATTTATTATTGTCCTTTGCAGTCACAAGGCAATTTTACATACATCATATTATTTGAGCATCCCAATAACACTGTGAGAGAGGTAGGGCAGATATTATTACAGAATATTCTGGTTGAATATTCTGATATATAGATAGGTATATAGAATATTCTGGTTGAATCAACTGAAGCTCTGTGGCTCACCAATTAGAAGTTAAATTTCCAGTTTCTCCAAAACAATCCTGTTAAGTTTTAATGAGAAAGAAATAGAAAAGGTGAAAATGAGAACTGGTGACTCAGGCATGATGACTCAAACC
>NW_007022851.1:0-1315 GCF_000164805.1 Carlito syrichta
TCTCCACAAACAACTCTGCTTGAATTAATGCCTCCGAGGAGAAAGAGAGATTACAGAGAGAGCCTGGGAGGTCAGGAAGCCAGTGGAGGGCAGGAAACGGACTCACATGAGGTATTTCAAAGACATTTGATATCTCTCACTTTCACTTAGAAGAAAGAAAAATACAAATTTTTGACAATATACTAACAGAGGCCTAATAGACTTAAACAGAAGCGGAAATACTAATACCTGAAGAGGATATTTGCATAAGTAAAAATAATAGATTGTACACTTGTTGCACATGCAGTGTACATTTATTGAAAGATGTTAAAAATTGAATTTCTATATTATTATTATCATCATTTCCCTTTGAATGGTTTCAGAAACTCTGAAGAAATTTTAGTCATTCATTTTGCACGTTTTCATATAAGACCGATTATCTGTCTGCTGAGGGGAAATAGCAAAATGTTCACATAGCAAAAACTTCTACCTGATACTGACATAAGCTTTACACTTGGAGGGTAATTTCTTCCTAATTATTTTTAGTGAGGAACTTTTTCAGAATTGAATTGCAAATTGTACATATACTTGGTGTGTTTGATTTTTCTCATTTAGAATAAAGTCATTTTAATAGGAGACATAATTAAGCTAAGACATTCAGAGGTTTAAGAATACATATCAGTCCGTGGGTGTTTGTTTGATGGATCTATTAATTTTATGTTTTCAATCATAAAATTTTAAAAAATAAAAATTATCTGAGGACACATTTAAAGACATTCAAATAATGAAGTTTTATTTTGAATTCACTTGCTTTTTTGCTTCTTTTGTGCTTTTTTTTTTTCCAGAGTAATTCTTCACATTTGCTTAATTTAGGCACAGTAATTGCAGATAGGCACAGTCAACAGTAAATGTGGTAAAATTAGCCCCATTAGCTTCAGTTCTCTAATTATTTTACTTTGCTGAATCCAGTCTGAAATCTGTAAGTAGGTACAAAGGGTTTTTTTACACTTAATAAAAAAGTATTTTATGATTCTGATATCATATCTCATATTACATATGACATTTTAATTAGTAATATGCATTTCTGTGTGATAATATGTGTTCACTATATATGTTTACTGTATATATTTTTCTTCCATCCATGTACAAAATAACAAATTATATGTACATAAAAGTGTAAAATTAAAATAAGGGTAGCAAATTAGGACATGTCTGGTATAAAAATTATCAATTTATTGATAACCAAGAGCTATGCTATGTTATCTCTCTCTCTCTCTCTCTCTCTCTTTCTCCCTCCCCCTTCTCTCTCTATACATACTTTTTTCATTTAAATACA
>NW_007022852.1:0-1261 GCF_000164805.1 Carlito syrichta
AAAAAAAAACAAAAAGGAAAGGAAACCGAAGTTCCAGAAATGGACAAGAGGGAGCTCATTTTTCTTTTCTTCTTCTTCTTCTTCTTCTTCTTCTTCTTCTTCTTTTTCTTGCCTACTTTCTGTGTGTCTTCTGATTTGATTTGCCCCTTTTTATCCTTGTTTGCATATGGATATATGTGAGGGTGAGTGTATCCTCAATTTAAAAAAAAAATTTTTGTTTATTTGTTCATTTGCTTGACTGTTTTACTTTTTCTGCTTTTTTCTCTTCATATTCTCTTCTTCTCTCTCCTTTTTTTCTTTGTTCTTTTCCTTTATCTTATCTCATTTTGGTTTCAGGGTGTATACATATGCTTCCACCAAACAGACATAATGTAAGGTGTTGAGTAGTGGAGAGGGGGAGCCCACACCCAGTCAGGGAATACTGTAATCTGCAGGTAGCTTCTGAACCATGGCTCCCCTCAATACACCTTAATCAAATCTCAGAACTGCAAAAAGGCAGCACAGCTTCTAACCCCCAGCCCACCATCAAAATTAAACAAATCCAGAGACTCTACCTAAGGAAGAATAGGGGATTGAGCAAACAGAAGTGAAGGTTATCCCTCCCATCATTGAGCAATGGAAGTAAAGCGGGAAGGAAACAAAAGGGGGAGGAAAGTCATCGATATAAAGAAGAATAAACAGAAGAACACAGGTACCCCCACCCAGATCCCTGGAAACAAAGCACCTGAGAATATAGACTTCAGAATTCAAACAATGAAAAGTCCCCAGCACGACTGGTCTCAAACCACAAGTTGAGATATCAAGATACTGATGGAGAGGATAAATAGAAATGAAGAAAGGTAAGAAAAAAAGAAAGAAAAAGTTGATATTTGAGATGACAGAAATAAAGAATACAGTAAATGTAGTAAATAACAAACTGACAAGAATGAAAAGCAGAATTAACCAAGAAGAAAGAATCTCAGAGCTTGAAGACAAAAATATGGAACTAACCTATCTGTTAAAAAAAAAAAAGAAGCTTTAAAAGATGGAACAAAGCCTCCAAGAGATGTGCGATTATTTTAAGGTGCTGAAATTATGTCTGATCAGCATTCCTGAGGCAGAAAGGGACACAGAGACCACTGTGGAACAAACATTCCATGCTGTTATCCAAGAAACTTCCCTCATTACATCAGAGATGCAATCATCCAAACACAAGAGATTAAGAGAACCCCTGCAAGGCATCAAATGAGAAGACCAACTCCTAGACACATAGTAATTCACT
>NW_007022853.1:0-1224 GCF_000164805.1 Carlito syrichta
CCCCCCTAAAGAAGAGAAAATGGTTATGGAAGTTTTTTGTAAATCAGTAGAATTCCAAATCCCTAAAGTAATTTGTCAGGTTAGACTAGTGGACTAGGCCAGTGATACTTTCCCTTTCAAAAAGGTCAACATTGAAAACGAATGTGCAACTGCATTTACTAAATTGACCTGGTGATGTTGAATATTTAATTGTGTGCTCTGTGAGAATACCTCCAGTAAGATACATGCTATTTAGAACATTCCTTAGTAGAATCCACACACATGCACACTGTGTAACACATTAGAGATGGATCATTTTCATTGCTACAAAATGTTTGAGGGAGATTTTATATGTTATATCCACTACATGCTTCAAAAAAGTAGAAGATAACTTTTAATCCATAGTTAACATTAGGCAACCATTTGGATCTGTACCCCATTTAAGCTCATATTTCCCGTATTTGACTACTGGTCAAAATGAAATATTAGTATTTGAGGAAATATTTCCCATTGATTGCTATTTCTACAACCAACAGCCTTTACAATCACTTTTCTGGGTTCTCTGGCCTGCACACTGCCTTTCTTTACAAAATGCTGCTTCTTCCTCCTTGAGCTAATAGACACCTGGTTAGGTCACTTGTCAAGAAGACAAGGCATCCCAGGTGGAAGCTATTCATTTCATTACACCAGAGGGTGAAGTGGGAGAGAGGAGGGCTGAAAATAGGATGACATTCTCCTCAGTCCCCATTGCCACTCAAGGACCATTACTTTTCTCTCATGCAAACACCCTTTCTCTGCATACACATCCCAGCACTCTTCTAAGCATTGAGAACACTGGAGTCTGGTTTACTATTTTCCCTTTGGCCCCTTTTGTATAACTCTGATGTCTTTGTGGAGAACCCATCAATTTATCCCAACATCCTTCACTGACAGTACACTCAGCAAACACCATCAGACCTCAAGTCCAAGTTCATTTGACTCCTCATTATTAGAATCTCTGTCTCCCTCTCTCTCTTTATTCAGCCTCCTTGCCTTTTAACCCTTAATTATTCATTTAATTTTTCAAAAACATCTCATTGGTCCAAACAATCACAGCTACCCATTATTACATGCTAAATCTTATTCTGGCATCTAATGACCTTCACAATTGATCCTCAACCTTTTGTCTCCAGACATTTTTTATTACTTGCACAAGACCATAATTAATCCAATAATTCTCCAAATATGCCTAACTTTCCAGACTCC
>NW_007022854.1:0-1560 GCF_000164805.1 Carlito syrichta
TTTTGAACCGAGCCTTTGGTATCGAGTGTGCGTTCACTCGGTACATGTCTCATTCTGCTTATCCCCCGCAGGCCTTCTCACTGTCCCCCTCTGCCACAGGCAGGGGCGCTTTTGCTCACTAGAACTCTGCCAGTGGATAGAGGCTTCCCAAGCACTTCTGGGAGACAAGACATTCCCTGCAGAGGTCGCAGTCTGTTGGGTCGTATCTCCACACACTGCTGCCACTCGGAAGGCGGCGAGCCAGCCAGAACCTTAGTCAGAGCTGACTTCTTCAGGACCTCCTGGATGCATTCAGCGTGGCTTCATGAGGATCCCACCTCCTCTTGCTACAGCTGGGTCCTGCTCAGAACACATCCTGGTGTTTCCCTCCATAACTAGGACATGTGCATCAATGTGTAGACTTGTCTTTCTGGATAGGGACCAGGATGCTACCCACTCAACGTCTGCCTGCACTTGCTGACCCCTGCAGCAACTTGTCCAGACACTCCAAGGGTCTCTACTCCGGCTCCTACCAGGGCCTCGCTGGTGGTGACTCCCAGACTCCCCTGTCTGTGGTGTGTTGGCTTCCTGGGAGGTGCGTCCCAGGTCTCGGGAGGGACTGAGGGTGAGGCATGTAAAGAATTAAGATTGGAAAGTGCTGTCCTGAGGAATGTCATGGGAACTGGACCCAGGAGGAGCCACCAGTGGGTGATGCCTACCCAGAAACAACAGGCAATTGTGCAGGGAGGTTGGAGCTGGAGGCTGGGCCCAGACCCCACATGCAGTGAGGCCAGAGTTGGAGGCTGGGTCCATTCCCCACATTTCATAGCTTCTCACCTTGGGTAACGTTTGCAAGTGCCATGTTGAGTCGGGAGAAGCCCTAGTCCTAGTGCTGGAGGCTTGGGTGGAACAGCACGTGTGGAAAGCCAGTATGCAGTAGGTGCTCAATCAATGTCTGCCCCTCCTCATTGAGCTTTATTTTCCTGTCCCCTTCTCTCCTCTCACCTGCATGGTAGCTATTGTGACATTTGGCATTTTTAACTAAAGTGGTGCACATGATTTATTTTCTAAAAATCCTCCCAAATGACCTTTTCTTGAATTGAAGCTAATGATAAAAAGGAAGCCAGACAGGGATGAAAGGACCCCACTTCCTGCTTCGCGGGGTAAGTCTGATCCGTCGTCCCTCCCCTCCCCCCACTGCCTACTCTTCCCCTCAGTGTGGGGCCGGGGCAGCAGGGAGAACCACACCACTCATGGAGAGGGGTGGCCAGGAAGGGAAAGCGGGAACTGGTGAGAAGAGAGGCCAGTCTCCCATCCTTTCTGGGAGTCTTTCCATCTCACTTAGAAAGGTCACCACTGCCATTGAAGGGTGACACACGTGGACTTTAAAACCTCCTGGGCTGGCTGAGCATGGTGGCTCACACCTATAATTCCAGCACTTTGGGAGGTTGAGGTGAGAGGATTGCCTGAGTCCACAGGTTTGAGACCAGCCTGGGGAATTTAGCAAGACCTCATCTCTACAATAAATGAAAAAATTAGCCGGGCATGGTGGCACATGCCTGTAGTTCCACCTACTTGGAA
>NW_007022855.1:0-1205 GCF_000164805.1 Carlito syrichta
CCCTGCCATATTTGTCAGTATAAACACCACTGGCTCACAGCAGCCAACCTCAGTATGGCTTCATGTACAAAGCATCTCAAGCACATCTTGCCTTCTCATTGGGACAGCTGCATGAGACACAAAGTGCAGACATGATTAACTCCACCTTGCTGATTTAGAAGCTGAGACCAGAGATGCCGGGTGACTCGCCCAGAGTCCATGGTCACTACCTGGCCATGCCAGAGTGGCACCCCATCTGCTTCTACACCAGTGGCCAACATTGTAATTTAGAAGACCTCAAATACACAGTTTGAGGCTTGCATGGGTGACCTAGCCAGCTCTGGTGGTCTACCCCTCTGCTATGATCATATTAGCCAACACAGACACAAGAGTTCTGAGAATGCCTATTGGCCAACTGTCCCTGGACTCATCCAAGTTTCAGTGGCACAAGGCGCCCTCACTCAGACATTGACCCACCCCTTGTACCTGGGTACTATCCTTCACAACCCAGGATTTAGCAGGAAGATAGGGAGAAGGAGGCCAGGAATCATATCCCAAGGAAAACAAGCATTAGAATGGAGAGAAGACATTTTAAAGAAGAGGTCATGGGCATAAGGATGGCTATATAATGCTCTAGACACTCGATGAACTCATGTATAACTAAAGAATGCAATGTGGATCCAGGTGTCCTTTATATATGATGGCAAACTTGATTTTCAGTTTTAATGGAGGGAGCGGTCCTATCCTCAGTCTAGCCTCAAAGTGCGGCCTGGACTGGTGGCAGCAGCTCACCTGGAACTTGTTGGAATTGACCCCAGCACCAACTCTGGGGGGCAGGCCGGCACTGTGTTTCACAGAGCCCTTGAGGTCATTCTGATGCTCACTAAAATCTAAAAAGTATTCATTATATTATTCTCTCTACTCTTGTGCATGTTTGGAAATGTACAAAATAAAACATAAAATGGAAGGCAGGCCATAGCCTACTTTTACCCATCATAATGCCTCATGACTCCCAGTGTCCAGCCCAGTTTCAGTCCAATCTGATTCTCTATGGGTGGGTCCCAGACTTTAAGTTTCTAAAGTCTCTTGAGCACACTCATATTCTGTTGATGAGAATGTAAGCTATTTCAACCCCTGTGGAAAGAAGCTTGGAGATTTCTCAAGAACTAAATATAGATCTACCATTCAGTCCAGAAATCCTACTACTGGGCATATATCCAAAGAAG
>NW_007022856.1:0-1199 GCF_000164805.1 Carlito syrichta
CCCTTTCTGTACCACTAGATATAGGATAAGGCTGTACATCTAAAGCAGACCTTCCCCAGTAACCTTGTACTGGACCCAGCATCCTTCCTAGGAAAGGCAGCAACCAAATCTCCTCTCCACTGAAAAGGGGGTGGTCAGAGGTCAAAGGAGGAAGAGCTGATCACCAGCCATGGCAAGCTAGGGAGGGGGAAGACGAGGCCCACAGGGTCGGATGGTAAGGGCAGGGCCGGCTCTGGATGGTGAAAAATGGCCCTGGCATTTATCTGAGGCCACCAGGTGGGCCCTTGGGGGAGACAAGTTCCTAGCAGAGACCATGTGAGCTGAGGCCTAGTGTGGAGCTGCCTGTAGCACAAGTGGAACAGAGAGACCTTGCAGAAGGAGTGTCCACAGAAGAATTGAGTAGGTGGAGACAGGACCAATGCGGAGAGAACAGTTTTAAAGGGCAGCATTGTAATCACCCACAGATAAACACAACCCTCTCTCCTGTGCCAGAAATCTCCCTGGGTGTTTGGGGCGGGCTGGTCTGTCTTGCAGAAGCTTGTCTGGGCCTTGGAGCAACAACATTGTGTGCTACAACCTTCCCTAAGGAGATCTGAAGGGAGCTGGGCTCTCAGCCTGGAGAGGGGGTGGGCAGAGTGTCAGTGGTGTCATGGGCCAAGCAGTCAGAATGTCACCAACTGAAGCCAGAGGAGGGCTATTTTGGACTCCCAGGTAATGGTACTTGAGTCAAAGTCAGAGCAAAGCACTTGACTGCTGTTAGTAACAAGGAAGACCTCAGGCTGAGAGCTGCTGGACACAGACACGAGAAGCCGTCCCCTGGCCTGGCTCCATCATGTTCACATCAAGACCGTGCAACATTTGTCTCATCCATGGCCACTTCACATGCACATTGGCATTTCTGGTGTCTCAGTCACCCTTGTCAGAAAGTAACGCCCTATCTTTCTTAAGTCGTAGGCAGAGCAGGCAACAAACAACTATCTCTGGATCCTTGGGGAAATCCAAGACCAGCTGCTTCAGCACTCCCAGGGGTGTGGGGTAGAGGACAGGAAATCTAGACACTTGAAAAGACAGAGCCACAGCGATGTGAGTGGGGTCCCCTTCAAAATTCAGAGAGACAGACATTCCACAGGAGTCATCCAAGCTCAGAGCAGCCTCTGGGCATTGTCTAAGAGCACATGCAGGGCCCATCCCATCTCACC
>NW_007022857.1:0-1184 GCF_000164805.1 Carlito syrichta
CATAAGTACCCTAAAGTTAAGAACTACTAAAATAGAGGAAAAAATGACAATAAATTTAACATTAGCAAATTCTGACATTAACAAAATGTTTGACATTTTAAATATGTTATAGTAAGATGTAATCATTGATGCCCTGTACCTGTAGCTATATAGATATGTACAAATAAAATTAATAATCATGACTTCCACTTCTGGCCATGATGGATTAATCAAGACAAAAATTTACCTTCCTGCCTTAGACTAGACAACTAAATGACCCAACAGTTTTCAGACACTGGACAACAAGCACCACAAGAGAGCTACCCTTGAAAGAAGAGAAAGCAACAAAGGGAGCCTCTACTTGGAGAGAATTTTCAGACTAGGGTGCAGTGAGGGGAAACCAAATAGATCCTGTGATCTCACAGAGTTGAGAAAAAAGTTTGGGGATTTCAGAGGGGCTGAGATTTGCATGGAAAAATATTAAAAGGAGAGAACTGCACAGGCAGAGAGCTCTAAAAATTTGCAGAAGAGCTTTCTCAAGTCTTTGGCAGAGTATTGATCTGCGTTCATAGAGAAGAAAATATCTAAGACCAGAAAAAATAACCAGAGAAGGATAGACAGAACAACCTACTGTGCCTACCAGTCAATGCAGAAACATGGAGTACCGGATAGAATTCTGGGGCAGGTATTGTTGCAACAATAGAAGCAAATTAGCCGTAGTTTTTCTGGACCCTCTCTAACATACGCTAAAAACCAGCATTAAAGGAATCAAACTGATTTGGGGTAATTTAACTGTGTCCCAGGTCAACATTTAACTAAAATTAATGAGCCACAAAAAAATCCAGCAACCAATATGATATTTGCAACACCAGATATGTAATAATAAATTATGAGTAATAAAAAGTCATGAAAAAATAAAACCCACAATCATAGACATCACAATGAATCTAAATAGACCCAGAAATGAGAGATATGATAGAATTAACAAATAAGAACATTTACAAACTATTGTAAATATATTCAATATGTCCAAAAGCAAAGGAAAACACTGGAGAAAGACTGAAAGCTATAAAAAAAAAAAGGTAAATCAAACTTCTAGAGATAAAAATGCAATATCCAAGATGAAAAGTATACTAGATAGAATTAGCAACAGATTAGACACTTCAGATCAGAGAGAGAGAGAGAGAGAGAGAGAGAGAGAGAGA
>NW_007022858.1:0-1470 GCF_000164805.1 Carlito syrichta
TTCCTCTTCTCTTGCAAGACTCTCCTGTCAGCTCTAGGTACTGTGACCCGGTCTGCTCCATTTTCTCCCTAGGGATATAAAAATCTGTTCTTGGCAAGCTATCTTGTCAGTTACAAAGACCAAACAAATGCTTTGCCACAAATATCTTAATGATTGATAAAAACTTAACAAGCTGCTCCACTCAAGAGCATTTATATTTAAGCAAGAGACAGTATTACAACTGAACTGAAATGACTGAGTCTCATATTTTAACGACAGGCTGGCTGAAAAAATTAGAAGAGCTGGAGAGCAGATGAGGAGAGGAGGGGAAAAGGAAGAGAGAGGTCCCCAATGTAGGCAGTGATGCACACCCCCCCAGATAAGTCATATCCGGCAGCTCAGTCTTTAAATGAGTAGGAGCACAAGCACATAAAAGAACAGCCTAGAAATAACTTAAACATTTTACATACTTTTTTGTTCTAGAAACATAGCTAGTATTGATGATTTTTATTTGCTATGATACGGGTTCCACCTTAGGATGTAGGTGCTTATAGTGAACTAGTGAAACAGAGAACCTTAATGAACCACACACATGGACAGTGTCTGAAACCCTGAGTAACATTAACAGGTTGAGGTTAGGCCCTAGTGTCCACTATAGTAACAGTATCTCCTCTTGTTACTCTGTTCTTATGTCTCTCTGGCGTTTCTAGTCACTGACCTCATACCTTCTCTCATCTCTCACTTTCCTATGGTCTTTGCTTCTTTCTATCCAGCCTAGAGTCCTTCACCTATCATATTACCACCTTTTATCTTTTCACTCCATTCACCTGGCAAAAATCATAACACTGATTCAATATAAATTTCTCCCTTCTCGCACTTACCTCCACGCTGCTGAGTGATGGTGGGAAAAGTCATATACCAGAGCAGAGAGGTGCCACTGTAGATTTCTAAATTTCCATCTCAGGGCCATTAGCTCTGCCCAGAAATTAACCCTAATTCAGTGCTTCCACATTCCTTACTGTGACTATTCCAAGTCTCCTGCACACTCCTTAAATATCAGAACCATCTACCACATCTTTCACATTCAATAGGTGCCAGTCTCTACTATTACTCAGAAAAAAATAGAGGCCACTAGACAGCAACTCCTCAACTGTCCACCATCAACTTGTGCATCTGCACACATTTATTCCTTCATTCTACAGATCCTTCTAGTGTTTTGGATCCCTTCCTCTCTCACCGTCCTTGGGATCTTGCCCAACTTAATATTTTCTTTCTCTTCTCAAACCTATCCTCTTCTGGATCTCAAAAATGTTTGAATGTGCTAAAGTCTCTCCTATAGAAGATAAAACTATCCCACTATGCCAAGTCATCCTCCAGTGGCATCATGATTTCTGATTCTGTCTTGCTCTGCCTAATCTCCCTAGCCCCCAGTCTTGTCGAGATTCCCTCGTCCCACTTCCCAGGGTCTCATTCACTCTTCAGCCTACTGCA
>NW_007022859.1:0-1217 GCF_000164805.1 Carlito syrichta
ATTACAGACTTGAGCCACTGCACCAGGCCTTAATTTTTTTTTTTTTTAATTAGGCAGGTGTGGTGGTGCCTGCTTGTAGTCCTCACTACTCAGGAGGCTGAGGCAGGAGGACTGCTTGAGCCTAGGAGTTCAAGGCTGCAGCAAGCTATGATCGTGCCACTGTACTCCAGCTTGGGTGGCAGAACAAGACTGTCTCAAAAAAAAGTTATTCTGGATATATTATTTTTCTTTTTCTCTGTCTCTCCCCTCTTTACCTCTGACTTTCCTGATCTCTGCTCCCACCCAAATCCCCTGCAAATTCCCCTCTTTCTGTGACACTCGGTCATCTCCCTCTGGCCCCCAGAGTGTCCTCTTGTGCCTCTAGCCTCTCTGCCCCTGGGTGGGACCATTGTTTGCTGGTACAGATTCCCCTCTCAGTCTCTGTCCTAGCAGTGGATTGATTCCTTCTGTCTACCCCAGCTCCCTCTAGCTGCAGCAGCCAGGAACCAAGGACAAAGGGAGACCAAGGGACCATTCCTTAAAATATGTCATGAAGTCAAAGCAAAAGTCAGTCTACTAAAAGCAAACAGAAATCCTCCAAAGAAGCCGGGTGCGGTGGCTCCCGCCTGTAATCTCCTAAAAAGCTGTTAAAGCCATCCCATCCGGGGAAAATCTCCATACATTTTAAACAGTTGAAAGAAGCACACTTGGAGAATTGTTTTTTGGGACTTACCCATGCCGTGACTCTTACTCATTTAAGGAGGCTTCTTTGAACGCACTGACCTGTTTTCCCAGATGGGGCAGGATTGGGGTCTAGTTTATCTCTTCGTCCCTGGGGTCAAGCACAAAGCAGCCACGGGCAAAGCTTTGTTAAAGAAAAGAACGGACACACTGAGGGCTTGCACACTTGAAGCCAGGCCCAGAGCTTACTTATTTCCTGCCACTCTGATGGTAACAAAGCCCCATTTTGCACTGTGCGGGGCGATAGAACAAGACTGTCAGCAGCCTATATAACCTGTTCATTGATCCAGCATTTTGGGGGTTGTAGGGAATTTTCTGGGGACTTTGCCACTGAGAACCACTCAGAGGAAACCTGAGCAGGATCCTCAGGACAGGTGAAGCTGAAGCATCTGTATCTTGTGGGGGCTCATGCCACAAGGTTTTCTTTTCTTTTCTTTTTTTTTGGAGTCAGAGTCTCATTCTGTCGCCCAGGCTGGAGTGCAGTGGCATGCTCATGG
>NW_007022860.1:0-1435 GCF_000164805.1 Carlito syrichta
GTGTATAAACAGTGTAAGCTGAAACAGTGTTCAAGGGTAAAATTTAGACCTATCAATTTGAAGATTCTTTCTTGAAGAAGTAGCTCAATCTATATTTTTGCATTTAGTAAAACAGTGCTTGAAGTGGAAATCAATTCCTAAGTTAATTTAAATCTAAAGCTGCTTGAGTATCCAGAAGTCTCACAGCACCTTACAACATTTTGTTACAAGTTTCCATTAGGGATAAAAATATACTTATGAAATACAAAGGTTCACTGAATTTATATATATCATATAATATAGCATACTCTGCACATACTCTGCACGTACTCTGCACATAATGTGGTAATGTGAATAAACTTTCAACAGGCTTTCCTAAACATTTCATGTCAATCAGCTATTAGATTAAAGAAATGGAATATTAATAAATTTGCACAAGTTGCCCAAATGGTTGTTAGCCTCACTATTTCTAATTCCTTCCTCTTAGAATTTTTCACACTTTTAAGATTACTTTTGCCAAATGCAAATCAAACTTCTAAAAAGACATATAAACAAATATATAAATGACAATTTTAGTTTATTGAGATTTTGACAACAAAAATTCTAAAATGTTTTAAATTTGACAGATAGTTTATCTCATAACCTGAACTACACTTAAAAAGATACATGCATGACTATTAAATACCTTGCATTTGAAATAATTTGTCTTAAATGACCTTCTCCTGATAGCACCTAGAAGAAACTAATGTGTTGTTATGCCTCCTTCCCTCAATTGAGGGGACAAAGAAACTTTAGGATAGTTAAAACTTTTGTAAAACTTAAGGGGAGTTTTATGAAATCTAGGGAGAGAAAATATACATCCTCAGGAGAAATTGGACTTGAAATTCAAAAACCATCTGGGAGCTTTCTCTCTCACTCTGTTTTTCTTTCTCTCTCCTGCTTAAGTGTTACTTCTCCCCAACACTAAGCTACATAAAAACATTTCTCATTGGTAAACTCCTCAGTGGCCCAAATAATATTCTTGAAGTTCCTACCACTTTCTGAAGAGCTTAACTGTATTCTATGAACCTCAGGTTCATATTCCTAGGGAGAATTTATCTAACTTTGTTCATTACCTTCAAAAATGGAATTCTGAGAGGTGCACAGGATTACAAAGGATTCATGCTTGGAAAAATAAAGGAGGAAACACTGCCCAATTCAAAAGCATTACAAAAAAAAAAAAGAAAATTACAACAATATCCTGTGTGAACACAGTTGCTAGAACAAGGCATCAACAGAGAAAATTCAGCAATATAAAATACATAATACATCATGTTTAACTGAGGTCTGTCTCAATTGCGCCAAGTAGTTTTAATGTGTAAAATCAATTAGCGTAATTCATTACATAAAAATAATAAAGAAAAATACATAATCATCTCAATAGATGGAGAAAAGAAAAGTGTTTGGCAATATTTAA
>NW_007022861.1:0-1144 GCF_000164805.1 Carlito syrichta
GACTCTGAGGCTGTAGTATGTCACGATCATGCCTGTGAATAGGGCACTGCACCCCAGCCTGGGCAGTATAGTAAGACCATATCTCTTTTTTAAAAAAGTTCAATTTTAACTCTGTGTGTGTGTGTGTGTGTGTGTGTGTGTGTGCACATATAAACTCCTACTAAAATAGGAATAGATGGACAATTCCAAAATATAATAAAGGAAGCTGAGCACAGTGGCTCATGTCTGTGAACCCAGCACGTTGAGAGACTGAGATGGGAGGAATGCTTGAGATCAGGAGTTCAATACCAGCCTGAGCAACATAGCGAAACCTCATTTCTACAATAATACCCCCAAAATTAGCTGGGTGTGGTGGCATATACCTGAAGTCCCTGCTATATGGGAGGCTGATGTGGAAGAATCACCTGAACTCAGGCAGTGGAGGCTGGGGTGAGCCGTGATCGTGCCACTGCACTGCAGCCTGGGTAACAGAGTGAGACCTCGACTGAAAAATAAATAAATAAATACATGAAATGTGATAAGGACACGATCAGAAACTGACAGCAAACATCATGAAAATAGGAAAAGCTGAGTTAGCAAACAAGGATGCCTACTGTCTCCACTTCTAATCATTTTGGCTGTGGAGTTTCTTACTAATGCAATATTACATGAAAATGAACTAAGACTCCTAAATATTTAAAAGGAAGAGGCAACATAATGATTTGCCCGAGATACTTTTGTTTATCAAAAAAATCCAAGAGAATCATCTCGGAACGCATGAAAGCAATATGTGAATTTAGAAAGACAGCTCATCAGAATACAAATGTATCCAAATCAATAGCATTCCAATAGAACAGCAGGAACAATCTAGAAAATAACTGTAATTGGAAAAGATCCTACTCACAATAGCGGTGAAAGCGATCAAATGCCTAGAAATAAACCAAATGAGAAATAGGTTTATAAGAAGCAAACTATAAAACTTCACTGAAGATCATAAAAGAAGGCTTGAATACAATGAAGAAAGGCACCAGGGCCCTGAAGAAAATCTCAATATTGTGAGAATGTCAATTCTCGAATTATCCTATACATGTAATGGCATTCCTATCAAAATCCCAGTGGCCCCCTCTCCCAAACCCATAACCCCAGTCTAACGATGAGAAAAATA
>NW_007022862.1:0-1134 GCF_000164805.1 Carlito syrichta
AAAGATTACATTGATTCCCTGTAAAACTTAACAATCCTTATATTTAGAAGCTAGAAAGGATACTGAAATGTTTCAGAAAATGTGGCCACCACTGGCATATACTCAATTGATTTGATATAGGACAAAATGGTCATGCACTTATTTATGAGTTCCTGTTGGAAGCTTTCTTGAATTTGTCATGATATTGAAAGATCCTCCTGGGATTTTGATGACTATTTGCTCTGTCACTTATTATCATGTGCTTGGTAATTTGGTATGTCATCAATGTGGCTCAAAGTAAAAAAACTTCTAGTAACTTTGACCCTAAGATCCTTAGTCATAATTTGAAAGCCACTCAAAATAAATGAATATCTACCTTTTCAATTTAGAGTCTCTTTTAAAATGGGATTCATCAACCTCATCTGGGGAACTACCTTAATTTCCTTAAACCAGAAGACCATTACTTGGGGAGGGATGTGGATTTAGAATTAGAAGTTGTCAGTGCTCTAAAACCATAAACCTGGATACTTTCAGTAGTGGAATTTTCATTGTTGTCTCATAATTTTCTATGTATTTGTCTTCCACCTCCACTGTATTGTTAGTTCTTTAAAGGTCAAAGGCAAAGTATTTTATACACTCTGACCGTCTTACACTTAGCAGCAATATTAGGAAAGGTAAATATAGTGGGAGTTAAATAAATATATGTTCATTGATTGAATAATTGAACAAATGGATACTTGAATAAATAAAAGCGGCATTATCAGTGATGGCAAGATTTAATTTTTGGAAAGAGAAAAATAACAACAGGATATAAATTATGGCAATGTAAGTTGAATATTTTTTAGGCATGCCGATTATCATTTTTATTTATAAAACACTTCAACATTTGCAAAGAATTCTCCTTTCATGTATTATATTATTTGATATTCCCAATAATCTGGTAAAGTGACTTGGAAAGATAATATTTTCCCCATTTTGCACATAAGAAACTTGAAGCCCAATAAAATAATGGCATGTTCAAGGTCAAATGACATAGATAGGTAAGTATCCCCTATAGGCTATCTAAATATAAACCCATGCTTTATAATTTCTTACTGACTTTGAGGTAATAGTGAGTAGGTTTTAACTCAGGAAAAAATCAGAAAAATAAAAAAT
>NW_007022863.1:0-1127 GCF_000164805.1 Carlito syrichta
AGACCCCTCTTCCTTCCCGCTTGTTCAGTATCAGTGATCTTGAGAATTTTGATCTCAGCTTTCTACATTTCTTAGGTAATCTCCTTGTGTGAGTTTGTCCAAACTCAAGGCCTCAACTGGTTCTTTCACACCAATAACTCCCAAAAACTTCATCTCTAACCTCTTTCCTGAATCCAGACAGATGGATCTATTCAACAGCAGCATTTGGGTGGCTTCCTGGCACATCAGATGTACCATGTGCAAAACTGAATTTGTCGTTACCCACCCTCTCCCCCAACAAGGCCCATTCCTCTTGCTAGGTTTTCTATTCCAAATTAATGACACCATTGTCTTAGTCCATTTTGTGTTTCTACACAGAAATACCTAAGACTGAGTAATTTGTAGAGAAAAGAGGCTTATTGAGCTCATGGTTCTGCAGTCTATACAAGAAGCATTGCACTGGTATCTGCTCAGCTTGCGGTGAGGACTTTCGTGCTGCACCAAAACATAGTAGAGAAGGTCAAAGGGCAAGTGGATACATGCGAACGGAGACCAATCTTGAGGGGCGTCCTGGCTGTATAACAGCCCCCTCTCACAGGAACTAGTCTATTTATCCAAGAACCAGTCCTGTCTCCCAAAAGTGAGATCTCACTCACTACCACTAGAGCAGCACCCATTCATGAAGGATCTGCCCTCATGACCCAAACACCTCCCACTGGGCCCTGCTTCTCAACTCTGCCTCCCACTGGGCCCTGCCTCTCTGCCTCAAACCATGGCAACCAACACCCACCAGATTCCCTAAGCTCCAACCTAACATCTTGACTTTTGTTCATCCCTTACATACAATCTGTCACCTTTTAATTCTATTTTCTCTTCTCAGCCACAATGGTGCAGAGTTCCCAGTTTCCCTCATTTCTTTCTCTGTCCTAACCTAGAAATACAAAGTGCCTTGACCGCTCTATAATGTGACCAGTTGCTTGTTTTCCTCTGAAGGCTGGAACCCAAGCTGAGATGAACATTTGTAGACACTAGCAAAGATATCTAGATTTTTGCCCAAAACACAAAGAAACTAGCCCCAGCCCTGAGCCAAATTCCTTAAACCTCATATAAATTCCATAACCCAACCTTCTTGTTGCAAACAGACTGAG
>NW_007022864.1:0-1627 GCF_000164805.1 Carlito syrichta
CTTAACTGCCTGGTAACAAAATACAAAGTCCACATCTTAGCCATCAACCTTCATCTTTTTGATCAAGCATGATGCCAAAATGAACCGATTCATTCTGTGAAAATAGCAAACTGATATCTCCGAGGTGTCTCCACCTGTCCCGCCCGGCCCTCCTAGCTGGGGAGTGGCTCTGAACTTACTCAAGGTCTTCGTTGAGTGGGGGGAAAACAGTGTATGAACGTAGCAGAGAAACAAAGAATAGAGAGAAAGAGACTTCTTTTTTTTTTTTTTTGAGTTGGAGTCTCACTCTGTTGTCCAGACTGGAGTGCAGTGGCCGCTCCCGGCCACCGCAGCCTCGGCCTGCTGGGCTCCAGCGATCCTTCCGCCTCAGCCTTCCTAGTAGCCGGAATTACAGGCATGCGCCACCACACCCAACTGATTTTTTGATTTATTGTAGAGATGAGGTCTCACTGCCCAGGCGGGTCTCGAACCCGCGGGCTCAGGCAATTCACTCACCTCAGCCTCCCAAAGGCGCGGGATTACAGGCTGAGCCACCGAGCCCGGCTGAGAAAGAGACTTCTAACCTGGAAGTGAGAGAAACTCTTCGTCAAGACATTTCCCAGTTTTCAGTCCCAGAGAAGACATACACAATGAGGAAAATCAAGTCGCCAAAGAGGAGGAAATCTATTTATTTGCTCTGTATTGTTGCTTGCATTAGATCATAATTCAAAGGAAGTGCTGTTGCAACTGTTTGATTGCTAATCGTTACAAGATGTGGGTTATGGCTTAAGGTGCTGGTTGTGAATACTAACAGTAATGATATCATGGTGTATTTTCAATACACATTAATAGTCTTATTCAATAAAACCACTATGACACTATGACCTGAAAAATGAGAAACCACCACCTGCTTAAAGCTGGGGACATTTCACAGAATTGCAGGGCTAATCCTCATTTAATACATTCAGAGAAAAAAGTTCTAGCAAATATCTACTTGTCATGGTAGAGAGGGTTTCCTGGTTCTCTCTTTGTCAGACATTAAAGCTGTTAAAAGTCTTCTATAAACAGGGAGGGAATTTTTTTTCCCCAAGTATACTCTTCTATTATTAAAGTTTATCTGAATAAAGATTTTCTTTGGGGAAATCTATGCCAGAGTGTCTTTCCTGAGGATGCAACACATGGAAAGATGTAAAACAATTGTTTTGCCAAGGGGGAAAATACTTCTGACATTCACCATGATGCACTTTGTTCTCATTATCATAAAATACAATCATTGCCCATAAACTTGGAGAGAAGACGTGGAGAGAATGTTTGTCACCAGGGGAAAATTACTCATCTTTTTCTCCAAGGGGCTGTTGGGCCTGGCATAGGGCACATACTCAGAGGATGCTGTTGTGTGATCAAAGGCCAGCTGCTGTGGTCCAGAGTCCCCCCCGCAGCCAGAGGGGTCAGAGGTGTCTCTCGGAAGGAAATGGGCTTGCTCCAGTCTCACTGACCTGTGCCTCGGACCAACACCACTCTGGGCTTTTCCACGTGTGACCTTTGCTTCCTTCATTACCTTGTTTGTGGCAGTGTTTTTTACTCATTTTTAGAACCACTGCAGAGAATTCCTGTTTGGATTCCATATGCTACTTTGCATGTCCTTCCC
>NW_007022865.1:0-1274 GCF_000164805.1 Carlito syrichta
CTCTATCTATCTATATCTAGCATAAGAAATTTGCTCATGCAGTTATGGAGGCTGAAAAGTCCCGTAATCTGTTGTCTGCAAACTGGAGACCAAGATGAGGCAGCGGTATAGTTCCGGGACAAGTCTGAAGGCCTGGAAACCAACAGCACCAATAGCGTAAGTACCAATTTGAGGGCAGGAGAAGACCAGTACACTAGCACAGCAGTCAGGCAGAAAGAATGAATTATTTCTGACTCCACCTTTTTGTTCTGTGCTGTTTTTCGGTGGGTTGGACGATACCCGCTCACACTAAGGAGGGCGATATTTACTCAGTCTATTCAAATGCTAATTTCATCTAGAACTATCCTCATAGACATAACTAGAAATACTGTGTAACCAAATATCTGAGTATTCGTGATCTAGTCAAGTTGACATGTAAAATTAACCATCACAAGTAGAAAATTAGTGGAAGACAAAGCTGAAGAGCTGGGAGGGTAAGATTGTGGAGGGTGCTGTAGCCACACCATGGGGTTTGCATTTGTCTTGAAGGTGTTGAAGATGCACGGGCTGATTCTAAGCCAGGAAATGACATGATAAGATTTCAGTTAAAAATATCTTTCAGCTGGAAGGCAAGTGCAGGTCTACAAACAGAAACATCTGGCTTTGCCCAACCCCAGTAGCCAAGGGGCAACCCCACCAAACCTCAGTGCTCTGCTGAAGGAGTCCCCAGGCTGGGAAGCAAGTAAACATCCATGAATATCTTTGGGGCATAGCCTCTGGCTCTGCTCCTCCTGAGTGGCTCAGCGGTGACCCCAGAGACCTTGCCCAAATGCAGAGTCCTAACAGCAATACCACCTGGGAACCCAGGTCGCAGCCATACCTGACTACAGATTCCAAACACAATACCACCCAGTCAGGAAAGGCAGCCCACAACCCTGTCTGATCAGTGGCAATCGCAGAGCTTAGCCCCAGCTCCACCTGACTTCAGAGTCTAGCCAGTGGTCTCTCTAAACTGTGGAGCATAGTCAGTCATTCTAGTCGACTTCAGAATACAGGTCAACCTAGAAAACCAAAAGAAAGGTCTGCCTGCCTGAGGTCACCACCAGCTGGCCCATTTAATATCCCAGGCTAGACTAAATAGTAAAAGTCTACCACCATCAAATAATACCTTCAAAGGGCTAAAGAGGTGGCCATTTCCTCAAATGTGCAGAAACCAATGCAAGGGCACAAGTATTATTTAAAACCAGGGTAATAACTACCAAAAGAAACTAAAAATGCCTTTCAATAATGAACCC
>NW_007022866.1:0-1067 GCF_000164805.1 Carlito syrichta
AGCAACTTGGATGGAATTAGAGTCTATAATACTCAGTGATTTATCACAGAAACAAAGATCCGAGTGCTATATGTACTCACTCATAAGCAGACCCTGAACGTTATTATAATACTGCAAGAAAGGGATTGACAGTAGTGGGACATTGCTGGGGAGGGGGAGGCACATAACATCAATAAGGGCACACACACTTTACCTCTAAGAAGACCACTTATGTACCTAACCCTGAATTGTGCCCCACATCTTTAAAAGAAAAAATAAAAGAAAAAAGGTAAAACAAAAGATAAAAATTATGACACAGATACACTCTTCTTGATATTTAAGTGAAATGAAAGCATGTCTACACACAGGCTAATATATGAACGTTCACGGTAGATTTATTAAATAATTCACCTATTAAGCAGCCCAAAACTGCAATCAACAGAAGAATGAATCATCAACAGAAGAATGAATACATTGTGATATATTCATACAATACAATGAAATGATACTCAATAATAAAAAAGAATGACTTATGAACACTTGTAACAACATGGTAAAACTTAAAATCATCATGCTGAATGAAGGAAGCTGAGCACAAATGAATACATCCTGTACAGATCCATTTATACAAGATTCTAAAAAATGGAAGTTAATGTACAGTGACAGAAAACAGATCAGTGTTTACCTGGGTCAGAGTGGAGGGATAGGTGGATTACGAAAAGGCATAAGGAAACTGTGAGTGTGATAGAAAATATTTGCTTTCTTGATTGTGAAAAAAGTTTCTCACAGGTATATAAATAGGCCCAAACTCATCAACATGTACGCCTTGAGTACGTGCAATGCATGCTTCAAATATGCCTCTGTAAAGAAAAGTCTCAGTGAAGAAAAGTCACTGAGTAAGTGCAATGCATGCTTCAAATATGCCTCTGTAAAGAAAAGTCTCAGTCTCTGTAAAGAAAAGTCACCAAAGAGCAAAGTAAAACCTGAGTCACAAGATATTCCCAATCGGGTCCCCTGCCTCACTCTGGCCTCCGCGCCAGACAGTTCTCTCACATAGTTTATATTTTAGGGGGGCTGAACGGAATCTC
>NW_007022867.1:0-1059 GCF_000164805.1 Carlito syrichta
AAAGAAGTAAATCATGGCCGGGAGCGGTGGCTCAGCCCATAATCCAAGCACTTTGGGAGGCCAAGGCCAGAGGATTGTCTGAGCCCAGGGGTTGGAGACCAGCCTGGGCAACTTGGTAAGACCTCGTTTCTACAACAAATCACAAAAACTAGCCAAGTGTGGTGGCATGTGTCTGTAGTTCCAGGTACTTGGAAGGCTAATGTGGAAGGATCACCTAAGCCCTGCAGGTCATGGCTGCAGTGGCCATGAGCATGCCACTGTACTCCAATCTAGGTGACAAGAGTGAGACTCCAACTCAAAAAAAAAAAAGAGGTAAATCGTAAGTGGATACCTAAAGGTTTGAGCTTCTGTGTTTTATTTGGCCTGAAAAATGTCTTAAGAGAATTTAAATTAGAAGCTTGCATTTTAAAAACAAGAGTTTCCATATAAAAATCCACATTTGCAGCATCTCTTTTAAAATCAGAAGTTTTGGTAACATTCAGCCTGACTTCTCTATGACAACAAGTAGTTGGGGCTGAATTGGAGCCCTAACTTGAGACAAGGATACTATTCTCAGCTTGCCACAATGTCTGAATGCCAATATGTCTGAATGCCTTCAATGATACCAGTGTCACTGAATAATATTTCTGTCTGGTTTCTATAGGCATTTGAATTTTTGATCTCTGGTCTGGATCTATTGATGGGAAAATAACTGAATAGTTTTACCTTATTGAGAGAGATTGGCCCTATCTCAGAAGTGACTTCCTTACACCTGGATAAGAGCTAGGACCCAGGACCTAGCTATTGCTGCATGTATAGATTCTAATTCTTTATCCAGAAAAATATGTAGAGAAAACACTCCATTGGGTAATGGATAGTTGCCATGTATTGTTTTAAAATAAAAATGGGATCACTCTGTTTACAACTGTATTTTTAATTTATTGAATGTATTTTTAAAACTATAAACATCTTGATGGATAGTACAGACAACTTGTGCAGGAAACACTGAAGCAAGACAACGCATTTAAATTGGCCAATATTGATGCATTCGTTTTCTGTGGCTGCTATAACAAACTACCA
>NW_007022868.1:0-1187 GCF_000164805.1 Carlito syrichta
GAGCTAGCTAACAAGCCAACTGACTTAACTACATGGCCTAACGAGCTAGCTAATGAGCCAGCTGAATTAACTAGCTGGCCTAACGAGCTAGCTAACTAACCAGCCAGTTGACCTAACTTGCTGTCCTCAGGAGCTAACTAACAAGCCAACCAGCTGACCAAACTAGCTAGGCTATGAGCTAGCTACCGAGCCAGCCTGCTGACTTAATTAGCTGGCATAACCAGCTAGCTAACGAGGTAGCCAGCTGTCATAATTAGCTGGCATAACCAGCTAGCTAACATGCCAGCCAACTGACTGAACTAGGTGGCATAATGAGCTAGCTAATGAGCCAGCCAGCTGACTTAACTACCTGGCTTAATGAGCTAGCTAATGAGACAGCCAGTTGACCAAACTAGCTAGGCTATGAGCTAGCTACTGAGCCAGCCTTCTGACTTAACTAGCTGGCATAACCAGCTAGCTAATGAGGTAGCCAGCTGTCATAATTAGCTGGCCTAAGCAGCTAGCAAATGTGCCAGCCAGCTGACTGAACTAGCTGGCATAACGAGCTAGCTAATGAGCCAGCCAGCTGACTTAACTAGCTGGTTTAATGAGCTAGCTAATGAACCAGCCAGTGGACTTATCTAGCTGGCCTAACGAGCTAGCTAAGCAGCTGGCCAGCTGACTTCACTGGCTGGCCTAACATCCTAGCTATTGAGCCAGGCAGCTGACTTAACTAGCTAGCCTAAAGAGATATATAACTAGCCAGCTGACTTAACTAGCTGGCCAAACGAGCTAGCTACAGAACCATCCTGCTGACTTAACTAGCAGGCCTAATATGCTAGTTAATGAGCCAGCTACCTTAACTAGCTGGCCTAACGAGCTAGCAAATGAGTGAGCCAGCTAACAAAATTATCTGGCCTAAGGGCTAGCTAATGAGCCAGCTTACTAAACTTGCTGGCCTAACATTCTAGCTATCAAGCCAGCCAGCTGACTTAACTAGCTGGCCCAACGAACTAGCTAATGAGCCAGACAGCTGCCTAACTAGCTGCCCTAACGAGCTAGCTAACGAGCCAGCCAGCTGACCTAACAAGCTGGCCTAATAAACTAGGTAATGAGCCACCCAGCTGAACCAACTAGCTGGCCTAATGTACTAGCTACCAAGCCAGCTGAATTAACTAACGGGCCTAATGAGCTAGCTAATGAGTTAG
>NW_007022869.1:0-1038 GCF_000164805.1 Carlito syrichta
GGGCATGGGGACAAAGTTTGTCAATGATCACAGGTCACTAGAACCCTGCAATAGCCAACCTGGCTCAGGTAGACAGCGGTAAACATAGCCGCACACTCCATGACCAGCCAAGCACTACATGAGTCAGACACATCACCAGCTACCTGCTCTGCTCCACAGGGGATTCGTGAGCGCAAACACCAGCTCTTCCCCAGGTGCCTGAGTCAAAGCCAAGTCAAGAGGCAGGAGCCCCCACCTGGTTTCTCCACTTACTGTCACTTCTCCAGCAACAAGGACCCAGTTCCTTCATGTGGAGGTCTGTGACCACTCTGTGACCAGGTGTCCAGCCTGGGCAGCCTCTAGACTCTCCCTTCTGACTTGCCACTGAGGATGGCAACCCACACCCCTTGCCACTTCTGTCCCCTCAGACAACTTGTAACCTGTAGTTCCTCAAGAACATAAAGAACACCAAGTGAATAAGGCCTGACGTGGTAGAGCCCAAGGGAAAGGGGCACAGACACTACTACCCTGAGCCATCAGGTCTGCACGCTGGGCAGACCAGGTGCACATGCTCTCCCACATGCAGACGTAGAAGTTCCTCACACGGTGTCCACTCACCACCCCAGAGGCTCCCGTGCAAACCATGTAGCCACCTTTTCATCTACCAGAGCTCTCCTCACCAACAGGAGCCAGATTCATCCCACTGACCCTGTCAACCCCATTAAGACAACAACCTGGATAATGGCTTGGAGGGACTCCAGACTTGACATGCCTTTGGAACATCTGGGTCACCACACAGAGCTGCTGTGCTCCATCACTGCATGGTCCAGCCTGGCCCTGCTCCATCGTCCAGCTACTCCTGTTTCCAGAACTTCAAAGAGGTGCCCAGAGTGAGGCCCAGGCCTTCATGACTAGAATGCACCTTGCTGTCACCAGGAAAATACAAGGCTGGACAAGGCCTCAGAAGTTGGACAGGCCTTCCAGAGTCCCCAGGTCAGCCCGCCCTGAGTTCAGAGCCCCATGAAGCCCCACTAACGACTTGCCCAGCCTCTGTGTGTA
>NW_007022870.1:0-1002 GCF_000164805.1 Carlito syrichta
AGTGAATAGATCCTGCCAAAAAGGGATCCATGCTGTATGATTCCATTTATATCTCATCCTTGAAATGAAAAAGTTATGGACATGGAAAGCAGATTATTGATTACCATATTTAAGTAGATGATAAGTTGAAAGGAATGTGAGAGTAGCTTTAAAGGAGTAACAAGAAGAATCCCTGTGGTGTGTGTTTCATCAGGAAAAAGCTGCAATTGTAGATGAATATGTATGTAGGTGATGGAACTGTTCTGTGCCTTGACTGTTGTGGTGCTCACACAAATCTGCACATGTGATAAAATTACACATACATACACACGTTCACACACAAATGAGTACATGTAAAGTTAGTGAAATTGGATAATGTAATCGAACTGCATCAATGTCAGTTTCCTGATTGTGACATTATACTACAGAGATAAAGTTACCATTGGAAAAATATAGGAGAAGGGTATAGAAGATATCTCAATTATTTCTTACAACTGAATGTGAGTTACAATTATCTCAAAATGAAAAAAAGTTTAGTTAAGAAAAATACATTTCCTCAACACCATTGAACTTGAGTTAAATAGTCTTAGAAGAGAGTTGCTTTGATCTATTCACTTCACCAGATATAGAGATGAAGATCTCTGGTATCACCAGCAAGCCAAACCACATGGATCAGCAGAGGGTAGGCTTTATGCTGTCTGTGCCTCATGACCCTGCACTGTGGACAAGTGAATGTATATACCCTTTAGAATATTTTAGTCTGCTGTGTGTGTGTGTGTGTGTGTGTGTGTTTCATCAGGAAAAAGTTGCAAATGCAGGTGAATATATATGTGCATCTCTAAGATTCAATAGCACTCAACATACAGGAACAAATCATATGTCACAAGGGGGCTCTGAACAGAAGGTACAAAAAGGGATTGGATAATTTGTTTATTTAGAGAGAGTATATTTCTAGGAGATAAATCTAAGAAGCACTTGTTCATGAAAATGAACAGAGAGAGAGTTACTAAGTAGAAGCAATAT
>NW_007022871.1:0-1009 GCF_000164805.1 Carlito syrichta
CCTTTCAAGGAGCATCTGCCTTAGTTGAGGTTATCATATTTTCAAGCAAAGAATGTCTAGTCCTCTCAGACAACAGAGGGCAGACTTCTTCCATGGGTAGGTGAATCTCAGAGTGATTTGGAGGTCCAAAATGGTCAATTTCTTCTAAGTTCAACTAGATGTTCTCATTTCAAGTTTTAGAATCTCATTCTTTATCAAACAATGTTCTAAATTTCAAATGCAATTCAGCAAAAAAAAAAATTTTTATGCTTCATTTTCAGCATTATCAGTTTAACAAAAAATTAGTTTTTTCTAGGGCTATCCAGTTTTCAGACTGTCACAAGCTAAGAGTGAACAGAACTGTGCTTCCCATTTTCTCTTTGTAAGAGCTCAAGTGTACTTAAAAGGAAAATCCATTTCACATCACCGTCCTCATAGTCACGTTCAGTACAGCAGGCACGTGGGATCTCACGACACTTGCTTCTGATGGTGCTTCACAATCAACCACAGGTAATAGCTTGATTAAATGTGGTGCTACCACATACCATGATATTGATTAAATGTGGTGCTACCACATACCACGATACCATGATTTAATAGCTTGATTAAATGTGGTGCTACCACATACTAGCACCCCGTTTCTGCTTGGCAAGGAGGTCAGAACTGCTCTAGAGCCCAAAGACCTGACCAAACCAATCCCAGTTTCTATCTTGTGGTCTCTCTCCTAGAATGACTTCTGATATCATCTCTGTATTAGGTAGGATCTAATCAAAACAGCAAAACCACATGGTAATTTTAATGAGAAAAGTTTGATGTAAATAATTATTAATATAATAAGAGATTCAAGTAACGAGGGAGACTCTGGCAAAAAGACAAGAGAACACTAAAGAACGTCAGAATATCAGATATAAAGAGCAGCCATAACTCCTAGGGCTGAGATTGAGTGCCCAGAGAAGAGATCCTTAAGGGCTGAGATCCATCCCCTGCTGAAGGATCCATGGCCAGAATAACTGAATGGCAGAGAAGTCAC
>NW_007022872.1:0-1003 GCF_000164805.1 Carlito syrichta
AGGCCTGGCACAGTGGCTCACGCCTAAAATCCCAGCACTTTGAGAGGCCGAGGTAAGAGGATTGCCTGAGCTGATGGGTTCGAGACCAGCCCAGGGAACTTGGCGAGACCTCATCTTTACAATTAAAAAAAAATCAAATACAAGACCCTTCTTAGAAGTGCCCCTCCTGCTGTTACCTTCCCTTCCCTTCTGCTTTGTGACTAATTGGCCTCTGCCTCATTTGGTTTAGATGTTCTGAAGTGAAGCACTTGTGTACCTCACCGAAGTCTCCTACTTCATGCAGACAGTAACCGTGAGCTCCTGCATCTAATGCTACCTGCTTGTTGAGGCATTCTCAGAGGTGTCTGCTTACCTGAAACAGCAGCGTACAGGCTGGTGGAGGGTATCCTGTACTCATTTGGCAGGGGGGAAACAGGTGAAGCAACTTGCCTGAGATTATTCTGCAGTGCAGAGCCAGATGGCAACCTCTGGTGTTTTGAGATCCTAGTCTGGCGGTCTTAGTGTGATATTGTATCTAGACAATGCCAGTTCTTTAGCAGAAATTACACAAGTGTGAATCTCAAGAGTCAAGAAAAGTAGTTAAAACTGCGAGACAATCCATTCGTGATTATTGGGGCTTTTTTATTAACCAATGTTTTCACCTGGTAGCATAGACAATTCCTGTGATATTTGGCAGTTGAGCCTACTTATCTATTTATTTCCATAATGTTTGTTAGTAAGACTAGGCAAATGCTTCTGGGGGCCATGAGCGAGTCCCTAACAAACAAGTTACTGACTAATGCAGATCTGGCCACAGTAGCATTACTGTCTTTGCCAGCAAATGGGATTAGGCAAATTGGCAAAGGGCCCTGAACCAGCAGGGTCTTGTGGGAGGCCTCACTGATGCCTGAGACATTGGGCATTGGGTCCCAGAGGAAGGAGAGTTGGCATGATCTTGGCAGCTGAGTTGTCTACTGGCACCACAGGCTAGAAAGAGTTCATGGTGAAGAAATACACTCTGTAG
>NW_007022873.1:0-1332 GCF_000164805.1 Carlito syrichta
CTGTACATGCATAACTCTTATAAGTGATGACCAAATACAAGCCAGCCATCTAATGCTTTATTTCAGTTTTATTTTTGTTGTTGTGACATTTCAACTAATCATGAAATGTCACAGAAGAAATTAGACCAAACTAAGATTATATAATCTTATAACACTTTATTTAGTCTTGGCATGACATTTTATTTCATCTTGGGCCATATTAAAATGATGTTATTTATTTATCTATCAGGGTTTTTTTACAATCAGTTTTATAATTGACATTTGTGGAGGTCACATTTTAAAATATGTTTTTTAAAAATGTAACTCAATATGTCAAAACTTACATAGATTGGATGTGGACAATTTTAATTTTTATTTTTTATTATTTTTTTTTATTTTTGAGTTGGAGTCTCACTCCGTTGCCCAGGTTGGAGTGCAGTGGCACACTCAACGGCCACTCCAGTGTCAACATACTGGACTCCAGTCATCCTTCCGACGATAATTTCTAAGTATAAGTGTTGCAAAAGTGTGTGCAGTTTTGTGTTGTAAGATTAAGCAATACACTGTAACTAATATTCAAAATTCTGAAGAAGAAAATAATAAAGCAATTAATTTATTATACAAAAAAAGAGGGTGCGATAGCAGAGAGGTATGGACTTTGTTGTCAAACAGACCAAGTTCAACTTTTTTGCTTCTATATGTAGCTTTGGACAAGTTACTTAGCCTTAATTACTGCTCCTGATGGATGGGGATAGTAACTTACATGATTTTTGTGAAAATTGATAAGATGTTTGTGAAGAGGCAAAACAGTGCACAGTCAATAATAGACTTTGAATAAGTGGTTGCTATTAGGTGACCAAATTAAAAGAAATATTAAAACTCAGGAAAGATGGGTAAGACATTTTAAATGTCTGTTATGTCCTGGGCACTGTTTTTGGCAGTTGATAGTTTTAGACCAGTGGTTTTTGAGGTTTCTTCTTATAATTTTTTAAAATTTTAGAGTTGTGGGGTACAAGTAGGGACTTACCATGTAAGTAGATTGCATGTAGGTGAAGTTTGGGCTTCTAGCTGGTCCTCTTTCCCCTTGATAGTGGACCAGGTACCCAGTATGTTGCCACATGCCTCCCTCCCTTCTTCCTCCCCAACACAAGCTGTGACCAGTGTCTGCTGATTCCACCCTTGTGCTCATGTGACCAGTAGGGCCTGCTTATGAGTGAAAACATGTGGTATATTCAGTTCTTTGTTTCTTAGTTCACTAGTATGATGGTCCCCAGCTGCATCCAAGTTGCTGTGACTTTTGTTCTTCTTCATGGTTGCATAATATTCCATCATGTATATGTACTACATTTTTGT
>NW_007022874.1:0-945 GCF_000164805.1 Carlito syrichta
CTCACTAAGTGTGGGAGTGTCTGTTTGGCAGAAAAGAGAGAGAGAGAGAGAGAGAATTTTAGTAAAGCTAAGAGTAACTATGGCATTTATCAATTGCCACTAGATATGTCCAACTTGTTGACTTTCCACTCAGTCCCAACCCTTCAAGCCAGTAGTTATCATCTAATTTAGTCAATAGTCTGGTGACCACCTAGAGGGCATCTCATAAGATTCTTGTTAATAGCCATAGGAATAAATCAAGAGCAGAGAGAAGTTTTGGTGATTTTCTCAAGTTAAACGTGCCATTTATTAAAAGAGGTGAGTTTAGATAGAAGAATCTGTAAACTACTTCTAATATTTTGTCAGTGACATTTCGACATTTGCAAACCTTTAGTCTATAGATTTTTGGGAAAAATTTAGATGGCTCAAATGCCCAGTATTGTCAACTTAAAAAAAAAATTAGAACTGAGAGAAGATATGACCCAATTTCTAAATAACTATGAGGTTGAATCTGTTGACCCAATTCTAATATAGTAAAGCTGATTTGAAAGCTGAAAGATGTAACTCAATAATAATAAATGCAATACTCCTACTTCACATATAACAATCTTAAAACACAAGTACAGGCTGATAATCCGAAGATGGGTTTCTTAGGCTTTCTGATGTCAGTGAGGACAGGCATAATCTCATTGGTCCCCTCAAGACTGAAGACCAGACTGGACACTCATGGCTCTGATCCAGTTTCAGAGTCTCTCTCTTACTTAATTTGCTCTAGCCAAGAGTGCCCTGATCGCTCACACCTATAATCAGAGCACTCTGGGATGCAGAGGTGAGAGGATTACCTTAGCCCAGGGGTTCAAGACCAGTCTGGGCAACTTCACGAGACCTCGTCTCTATAATAAATAAAAAGAACTAGCTAGATGTGGTGGCATACGCATGTATTTCCAGCTACTTGGAAGGCTGAGA
>NW_007022875.1:0-939 GCF_000164805.1 Carlito syrichta
GGCTGCAGTGGCCATGAGCATGCCACTGCACTCCAGCCTGGGCAACGGAATGAGACTCTGACTCAAAAAGAAAAAAAAAATACCTGGACTAATACCATACAGCTGAAGGCAAAAAGAACTGCACAGAAATGCTGGAATGTATTCTGTAAATGTGTCCTCCAAGAGTGTGGCAAGCATTTCTGAAACTACTTCAAGTGTATACTAGAATTAGATAATGAGAGCTGAGTTTCTCGCTGCTGGAGAAAGAACTTACAAGTAGGGAAAGGTTAAAGTGAGCCCTGTCATGTTGGGTTGGAATCGGAGGTTTCAGCATGAACCATGAGCTTAGTATGCATACAAAAAGGCAAGCGCCTTTTTGTATGCATGAGTTAGCATCACGGGTTAGCAGACGTGAGTACATCTCGTAGTCTACTGCTGAGAGGGCCTTGAAGCAGTGACACTCCAGGAGCAGCAAACAACTCCACCCAGGTCTTGGCGTCTAAGCATCATTCTCCAGTAAAAGACGCCAGGCTTCCTGGGGGAAAAAAAACTTATTTCAGGGTTGAGGCAGGGAGACAACAAGCTGAGTCTGGAACATTCACCCATGCCAGAAAGTGAGAAAGGGCTCGAAAAAGGATTGCACTTGTCCAAAGCACACAGAAACTAATCCCAAGGAGCTCCCAACAGCCAAAACTGGAAGAAATTGTTAAATAAACCTGTAAATGATGGGGGAAGGGACAGCTCTTCCTTACAGAAGAATTTCAGTTAATCAATGTAGGCTAAGAGAGGAAACAGAAAACCATCAGTAATAAATGGTGCAGACAAGATCCACCAATGAGTGTTACAATTAGTGAGCACAAGCCTATCAATGTAATCTTAAATACATCCCTAAGATTAACTAATAAGAGAAAGGTATATGTAGTCACTTTACAGTGTCAAGGTCCTCCAGGCGAAGGCCAC
>NW_007022876.1:0-1498 GCF_000164805.1 Carlito syrichta
AATTACTAGAAATTCTATGTTGTTGATTAGTCTCATATCTGAAATGGAAAGACATCTTCATCAGAAATGACCACAGAACTGCAAACATCAGGGGTCTTAGAAATAATCTAGTTTCAAGATGAACCTTACTGTGTCAAATCTCATGAAATATGATGACACAACTCCCTGGAGCACAAGGAATTTAGCTTACGCAGTATACCAAAATGAGAACTGCAGAAAACTAGGGGCATGGGGATGCTATACTAGTTTAATATTTTAGTTAGCCTACAGCAACGATAATCACAGACACACTCTTTGAAATGTTATTTGTGCCCACATAGTAGCATTAATTTTCTTTTAATCTTTGTCTGCCCCAGGAGATATTTCAATTGATTTTTAAGTTTCTTTTCAAGGAATCATTTACTTTAACTTTTTTCAAAGTTAATTCCAAATCTTAAGTGAATTCAAAGCCAATAATTTATCTTGCATTTACTTCTTTAGTATGTAAATATAACATTGTTTAGGTTGCTCCCTTTAACTTTAATATAATTCTGGAATTTGGCTTACTTACTTAATGCATTAAACATTCATTTTTTAAAAACATATTTTTCTAATTCATATGATATATTCATCTCAACATGTATAATAACAAAGTAATGCTTTATTTATTTTTAGTGTCTGTTTTTGGAGATAGTAAATGTAATGGTTTCAAAAGAAGCTCTGTAATCAGACTCTGGGCTCAACATTTCAACTCTACTTCCTATGAACTGTGTTTCCTTAGGCAAGTTAATTAACCTCTCTGCCTCAATCTTCCTGAAACAAAAATGGGGATTATAGTGGTACCTGCAACACAGTGTAATTGTGAGGACTTAAAAAAAAATAAGTCCACAAAAACAAAAATCCGAATATCACATGTTCTCACTCATATAATGGACCTTGAACATCCAATGCAATACTATGAGAAAATGACGGATGGTACTGGGAAACTACGGGGGGGAGGGGGATGGGATTAACAGTAGCAAATATCTGTCGAGGGATGGGAAAACACTTCTTATCTGCAGGGTGCCTGAATGAAACGTCATTGTACACCTACCCTTAACTGTACCCCACAAAACCATAATAAAAACTACTGATTAATGAAAAAAAAAAAAAAAAAAAAGATATCTGCACATGTATGTTTATTGCAGTATTGTTCACAATAGCAAGAACATGGAACCAACCTTGCTGCCCATCAAAAGAGGACTGGATTAAAAAAATGTGGTACATATACATGATGGAATATTATGCAGCCATAAAGAAGAACAAAATCATGAACTTCACAGCAACCTGGATGGACTCAGAGTCTATAATACTGAGTGATATTTCACATAATACTGAGTGATATTTCACAGAAACAAAGAACTGAGTATCATATGTTCTCACTCATAAGCAGACCTTGGAACAATTATCATAATACTATAAGAAAAAGAATTGGCAGTAATGGGAAAACTTGCAGGGAGGGGAGTGGGGAAACAGGATT
>NW_007022877.1:0-1075 GCF_000164805.1 Carlito syrichta
TGGGCTCCAGCGATCCTTCCACCTCAGCCTTCCAAGTAGCTGGAATTACAGGTGCGCACTGCCACACCTGGCTAATTTTTAAAATTTATTTATTGTAGAGATGAGGTCTCACCAAGTAGCCCAGGCGGGTCTCAAACCCGAAGGCTCAGGCAATCCACTCACCTCAGCCTCCCAAGGCGCGGGATTACAGGCTGAGCCACCAAGCCCGGCTCAATCTTATTTATTTTAAAATCATCCCCCAGCTGTCAACTTTTCATGCAAATTCCAATTCATCTTTTTGCTTTTTTCTTTTAAGAGCTAGAGTCTCACTATGTTGTCCAGGCTGGACTTGAAGACGGGCTCAAGTGATTCTCCCACCTCAGCCTCCCCAATAGCTAGAACTACAGATAAGTGCTACCACGCCTGGCCTTTAAATACTATATGCATCTCTCACAAGTTTACAAATGCAACCAAACATGCCATTATCATGCTAAACAGAATGAATGATTCCTTAGTGTCACCTAAGACACAGTCTGTACTCAAGTCAGGGAGCTCATTTTTTGAAGCCAACATCGGGATCAGAAATTTTCACCTTTTTCACTTAATCCTCACAGACCAGGCCTCTGAGATCACAGAAATAAAAGAAATGGTGTCTTCAAGAATATCTGCAATGTTTCATTTCTTAAACAAGAATAAAAAAAAGAAGAGCAAAAAGGATTGAAAGCAAATATGGCAAAATGTCAACAAATGTTGCCAGAGTGGTTGACACATGGGAGTGTGCTCAATCGGTTTCTGCACTTTCTAGATAGTAATGTCTCACATTTGCCAGTGAACTTGACCCTGCTTCTCTGATGAAGGTTAGGGGTCCCGGCTGGGGTGTGGCATTCTGTCCCGGCGTTTGGTCATTTTGTCCCGGCAGCCTGGCCTCCAGAATGCCCCCATCCCCCTGCTGGAGCCTCAGCCCCAGATGTCACATCATGCCCCTGGCCCAATGCCTACATCGAGCAGGTGTCCAGAGGATAGTTAATTAGGAAGTCTGGCAGGCAGGTAGGGCTGTCCCAAGACACTCCTGTCCCCTGCCTTGTGCAAGCAGGAC
>NW_007022878.1:0-900 GCF_000164805.1 Carlito syrichta
AGGCCTTCTGACACCCCCTTTCCTTCCTCTTTACTTTATATTTCTTTTTAATTCTGGCTAATACTACTTATTTTACTTATTTAATTTAGTACTATCTGTTTTCTCTCACTATAATATAAGCTTCTTGTCAATATGGAATTCTGTTTTTCTCTCTCTGCCTTTCTGTCTTTCTCTCCACTTGGAATAGTGAATGGTGTATGTAGTGTTTTTAAGAGTACCCAGCACATAGTAGGTGTCCAATAAATATTTGATAAAAGACCTAAATTGTTTAGCAATGAAGGTAATGTGCCTAAAGAATGATAAAAACCATTAGTTAATCTTTTACTACTATACTGTAACCTAACCAACTGCGTTAACAAAGTGCTAACCATGACTTTATAATCTGAGAGTGCTAAAGTATCCTTGCTGGAAAGGCCTTTAGGGCCACCCTCCTCCTGAATAACTTATTTATATTATAGATGGGGACACTTAGACAAAGCTTTATGGCTATATAATAGAAAAGTCAGGGCTAGACTCCAGGTTTCCTGATTTCTAGTCCAGTGCTTTCCTTAACTTTTTATACTCCTTTTTGGTTTATAGTCAGATAATTTACTCACAGTGTGGCAAATTTTTCTATCCCTAAACGTTTCAAACTATTCTTGGTAAGCATTTATGAATAGGATCAAATATTATAAAATCATTTTCTCTTACATATATAAGGAACGTACTTATTCAATTTTTTCATAAGCTTCATGTATGCAAAACCATAATTTGAATAAATAGTGAACAAAAAGTTCAGGTGACATAATGTGTTTAATACCAACACAAGAGCTATTTTTTTCCTTTAATATGTGCTGTGTAACATTGAATTATATGTGCAGTCTATGTTTTCTCACAACATAATGATAACTGAAAAAAAAA
>NW_007022879.1:0-892 GCF_000164805.1 Carlito syrichta
AAGGCTTCAGGGAGCAACCATCTCAAAATTCTTCATTACTTTAAGATTAGATCAGAGCCCCTCCCTTTTAAAAACAATTTTGATTGTTTATTTTTACACTAATAACTGAAAACACTACTCTTCTGAAATTATGTATACTCAGTAGACCCATATTAATTTATGTACTTTTATTCTAAACAGCATTATACATATTTATTCTTTTTATATAAACTTTAAACAAGTGTAAAGTTTATGTTATGTGTGTGATTCTTTTTCTACTTAAGTATACCTCACATTAGGTTCAGTCTCTGAAAATATTACAGGCTGTATCTTGTAAGTGATATATCACTTCCATGATTACCTTTTCTTTAACTTACATATTATAAATCATTTGATCAGAGCCCATTTTTTTGTGAGATCACTTCTAACAACATCAGCCCACACAGACTCTTTTTCCTGAAAGCCTGTAGCATGTATTATCTACACTGCCCAATTTAGTACTTGATTATACACTGCCTTACATTGTTCTATCATTGTTTTTTGTGTTTAAAATTCATCTCCTTAACCCCACTTTAAGCGTTTCAACAGCAAAGAACATCTATGAGCTGGGGCACAGTTCCCTTGAGTACATAACATTGTTTAATTATTTTTTATGAATTGATAGTTTGAGAGCAGCTGGAAATAAATTAAAAAAACCTCAATTAGGCCCCAAGACTGCTTGATAACCCTACCCCGTTCTTTGAACAATCTCCTCCCTGCTCATTCAAAAGATGATTTCAAACTTCTCCATTCTCCTCCACCTCTCACCTTCCTCTTCTTTCCACTTAGCAGATGACTCCCCATAGAGAAAAAAAGCCAACACTAGAAGTTCTCAACCTTTACCACAACATAAAACAAAAATAAAAATCAGTAG
>NW_007022880.1:0-881 GCF_000164805.1 Carlito syrichta
AGCCCAGCAGGTCGAGGCTGCGGTGGCCGGGAGCGGCTGCTGCACTCCAGTCTGGGCAACGGAGTGAGAATCCAACTCAAAAAAAAGAAAAAAAGAAAAAAAAGGAATCTCAGTCCTTCCCAAGGACCTTACCTTACAGGAGACACATGACGCCCTCAGGTGCCATGTGGCTTGCCCAGGGTCACAAAGTCTGCCAAGCAGCAGGGTCACGAGCAGAACCCAGCATCCCCCCGACCCATCACCAGTGATCCTCCCACCACAACTCATTTCTGACATGCTGTGTACTTGCCTTTGAGCCTTTGTGGCATGACATACAACCAAGGGGGAAATCTCACACATCTCAGAATAACGACACAGGGCAGAGTTGTGGGAGGGGGTCAGGACTGTGGGGAGCCGATGGTACACACTAGCACTCCCAGGACAGTCCAGACGTGACACCAGCCCAGTATGCGGGACACTGGCCTGTGCCGAAGTGAGCCACCCAAAGATCATCGACTTCCTGCACATTTCACGGGTTGCACACACATGGGTGCACAGGAACAGCATGCATCGGGCAGGAATAGAGCCAGCTTCCTGTCTCCCTGTGTGGAGGCTCTATGGCAATATACCACCATGCTCCGTGCACTAAAAATGTCTTCAAGGATTTCTGCTGCACTAGCTTGTCTAGTCGGTCATCAAAAGGGAACAGAAATGAAGATCTGTTAGGCACATGACAGACTTTATTTATTTTTATTTTATGTATTTATTTTTGTTTTTGATTTAGGGCCTCACTCTGTCACCCAGGCTGGAGTACAGTGGCACGATCACAGCTTACTGTAGCCTCAACCTCCTTGGGTGATCCTTCCACCTCAGCCTCCCGAGTAGCTGAGACTATAGGCCTA
>NW_007022881.1:0-864 GCF_000164805.1 Carlito syrichta
CTAATGAGCCAGGCAGCTAACTTAACTAGCTGGCCTAACTAGCTATTTAATGTGCCAGCTGATTTAACTAGCTCACCTAATGAGCTAGCTAACGAGCCAGCCAGCTGACTTAACTAGCTGTCCTAATTAGCTAACGTGCCAGCTGACCAAACTAGCTGGCATAATGAGCTAGCTAATGAGCCAGCAAGCTGACTTAACTAGTTGGCCTAATGAGCAAGCTAATGATCCAGCTAACCTAACAATCTGGCCTAACGAGCTAGATAATGAGCCAGCATAATTAACTAGCTGGCCTAATGAGTGAGCTAATGAGCCAGATGACTTAAGTATCTGGCCTAACGAGCTAGCTATCGAGGCAGCCAGCTGACCTAACTAGCTGGCCTCACAAGCTATCTATCGAGTCAGCCTGCTGAACTAACTAACTAACCTCACAAGCTAGCTAACGAGCCAGCCTGCTGACTTAACTACCAAGCCTGATGAGCTAGCTAACGAGCCAGCCAGCTGGCTTAACTAGCTAGCCTAACAAGCTACCTAATGAGCAAGCCAGCTGACTAAACTAACTGTCCTAATGAGTTAGCTAACGAACCAGCTAGCTGACTTAACTAGCTGACCTAACTAGCTAGCTAATGAGTCAGCCAGCTGACATAACTAGCTGGCCTAACGAGCTAGCTAACGAACCAGCTAGCTGACTTAACCTGCTGCCTTAACTAGTTTGCTACCTAGGTAGCTAGCTGACTTAACTACTTAGGTAACTAGCTAGCTAGCTGACTTGACCAGTTGACTTAACTAGGTGCCAACTAGCTAGCTAGCTGACTTAACGTGCTGACTTAACTAGTTAGCTGAGTAGCTACCAAGCAGAATTAACCA
>NW_007022882.1:0-890 GCF_000164805.1 Carlito syrichta
GAGGCGCCACGGCCTGGGAGCGAGCGGTGGCGGCGCTGCCCGTCGCGGCAGGAGAGGAACTGGCTGCCTCCGGGCTCCAACTTGAATATTAATGGATCAAATGTATCACTAAAAAGGCATAGAGTAACAAACTGGGTAAAGAAACATGATCCAACATTCTACTTTCTCCAGGAAACCCATTTCACTGCAAAGGACACCACCAGGCTCAAAGTAAGGAGCTGGAGAGGGCTCTTCCAAAAAAATGGAAAACAAAAAAGAGCAGAGGTAGCTATTCTTATATCAGACAAAATAGATTTCAAACCAATACAAGTTAAAAAGAAACACAGAAGAACACTACATAATAATAAAAGGCTCAATCCACCAGCAATAAATAACCATGTTAAAGATATATGCACTGAACACAGAAGCACCCAGATTTATATAACAATTGTTACATAAACAAAGAGAGGATACAGATATGCATACAATCATAGTTGGAGACTTTAATATCCTGCTAACAGTCCTAGACATATAATTGAGGCAGAAAACCCACAAGAAGATCCAAAACCTTAACTTGACACTCAACCAACTGGACCTAATAGGTATCTACAGAACATAGCACCCAAACCACAGAGTATACATTCTACTCATCAGCACGTGGAACATGTTCCAAGATTGATCACAATATTGGGCATAAATCAAACATGAACACATTTCAAAAGATTGGAATAATACTAAACATCTTCTCAAATCTCAGTGGAATAAAAATAAATATCATCACCAAGAGGAACCCCCAACCACATGGAACCTAAACAATATGCTTCTGAATGGTTTTTCAGTCAACACAGAAATCAAGACAGAAATAAAAAGATTCTTGGAATCAAATGAAAACAAAGACACAACATATCAAA
>NW_007022883.1:0-1057 GCF_000164805.1 Carlito syrichta
AAATTGCAGATCTCGTGGTGGTCTGTGATGCATAGTTTGTAAAGCACGAAACTTGTACGCCCCCCAGTGAGTGATTATCACATTGCTGGAGGGTATAGAAAATGGTATATAAGTTGGAAAAGGTTTGAATAAAATCGGCTTCGGTCTTGGCCAGGCTGAACCCAGAAGAGCTGCCTCCGAGTAGTTTTCTTCTCTCCGTCTCTGATTCACCGGTGCGGTCCTAACCCTCCCTCTGGTCAGTGCAGGTCACCGACAATTTATCACAGCACTATTCACAATAGTAAATACATGGAATCAACAAAAGTGCCCATCAACACACAAATGGAAAAATAAAATGTAGTATATATACACAATGGAACAAAATTTGCCATGGAATAAAACTTGCTATAAAAAAGAATAAAATGACGCTATTTGCAGCAACATAGGTGTAACTGGAGGTCATTATGTTAAATGAAATAAGCCAGGCACAGAAATATACAAAAATTGATTCAAGAGGGAGTAGAGACTTAAACGCAACACTGGATATGAAAAAAATGAATATTGTATGTTCTAACACATGGAAGCTAAAAAACTTAATCTCATGGACCCAGAGAATAAAACACCAGAGAATGGGGTGGGGGAAGAGAGGTAAGTTATGAGTACAAACATACAATTAGAAGAAAATTCTAATGTTTTTCAGCAAACTATGGTGACTATACTTAGCAACAATGTTACACATATTTCAAACTAACTAGAAAACTTGAAATGACACCAACACATAAAAATGATAATCACTCAAGGCGATGGATAACCCAAAATGCCAACTTTATTATTATACATTCTATGCATGTACAAAACACTCACATATGCCACATAAATATGTAAATTATTATATATTGATAAGGATTTTTCAGGTCAGCCTGGGCTTCAAGATTGTCAGCTCATTGGGTTGGCCAGCCCTGGAGAGGGTTATCTCGAGAGGCTGGTAAGCCTAGTCCTGGAAGTGTTGGCTCTGATGGACTTGCAAGCCAGGACCTGAGAGTGTTGCTGGTTCCGGGGGCTGGCAAGCCTAGCCCCC
>NW_007022884.1:0-957 GCF_000164805.1 Carlito syrichta
AAAATTTATATTTACATGCTTGCATATGGTAGAGTATTTATTTCAGGCGATAGAAAAATGTAATTGACTATTTTTTCTTCAAAAATGTTTAGCACATAGGTGTCACTGAAATTAAAAAATAAAGTTGTGGAGAAGAGATAAGTATTTTATTACATGTCTTTAAACATGGAAGTATTAAAAGCATAGGCTAAAAATATGACTAATAAATATTAGTGATCTAAAAATATAAATAATAGTTCATTAATCTTTTCCAATTTAGTGAGTTAGGAAACAGTTTAATAAACAGGCAGAACATACTGTCAGGCCTTCAACAAGATAATATTCTACTGTTTTAAGTTTATTCTGAGATAATCAAAGGTAAAAACTTACTAGTGAACCACAGAGGTTACTGTATCACAAGACAATGTAGTCAAATAGTTTGGAGAAAAGAAACTTTTAATTTTTTCTGGCTAGTATTATTTCTTATAATGTAATTTTTGATGAAAGATAACTGATATGTTCAAGAAAACATTATGAATTGATGATATCAAGATGCAAAGCCATAATTCTAATTCATATTTTTTTTAGGATTTAGTAGGAATGATGCAGGTTAATAGATGAGCACAACAACAGATGATAAACATAAAGACAGAATTTAGAGAAGACAGGTTTTCATTTAAAAAGAGAGAGAGAGAGAGAGAAATATGCAGGGATGAGCCAAGATGCCAACTGAAGCCATTTTACGATTGCAGCTCTCTGCAAATAAGCCTGTGTGGAGAAGCAGACCTAAGGCTGTGAGAGTTGACGTGAAAGCCCAGGATGAGTTCTATCAGTCTCCTGGAGAAAAGGAGAAAGAAAATTTCCAAGCCCTGCATACCTTTAATATCAGCCCCAACACAAGAATGAAAGATCCCTGTTGGAGTCAGAGGGGATAAAAACCACAGTTTTTCTTTTTTACTTATCTTACATAGTCCTCTT
>NW_007022885.1:0-823 GCF_000164805.1 Carlito syrichta
ATATATATATATATTAGTTTTTTTAAGATGGGGATTTTTTATTTCAATGGAATACATATGTTTATGTATATTAAATCTTGTTTTATATTACCAATTTATTTTTTATTTTCAAAATGTTGACAATATTTGCAATGAGGCCTCACCGAGCAAAACTGAAACAAATTGAACAAATTATTTCCAAGGTTTACAAATTAATCAACAAAATGATAACATATTGTGCTAATTGTTAAGGAAATATTTTTGATTAAATTTTCTGCTTCTTAGTTGTGTTTTAGTTTTAGGATTTTGCATTTTCCCATCTATGGAACTTTTCACATTCTTATTATTAATACACTACCTCTTCACATGTTGTATTGTGATAAAGAAAGTTATAGGCATTTGTCACACTATGTTTTGATTGTGTTTTTTGTTATTTTGTATGTTTCTGTATATTCAAGTATTTTAGTTTTAAGCAATAGTTATGTCAGCGTACTGTTGTTTACACTATATTTGCTCCCCATTTCTAGATGATCTATAATAATTGAGTGTAATTTTATTCTCCTTAAAGGATGTTAACCGTTTCACAACTAAGTCTAGCTCACTGGATATCCTTTCTGTCATTTGTATGGATAAAGGATGTACCTAATTTTTTTCTAAAATTGTCTCTAATTCTTGAACGAGTATTGCTATTCTGCAGAATAGATGACTTCATCTATTCATTTATCCATTAATTAGTCATTCTTTTTAATAAATATTTTTGAGTGACTCTTCCAAACTTTCTCTCCTTAGACAGTGAGAATCGTTTGCAGTTTGGAAACATTCCTAACTCCTCAGGTGAACTCTG
>NW_007022886.1:0-856 GCF_000164805.1 Carlito syrichta
AAGGTCTTTTTTCCTCCATAGGAAGGGAGTAAGAGTGGACCAGGGTAAAGTCATAGAGGACAGAGATACTATCAGAAGCTGTACCTTACTTTTACTTAAGGAATATCCTGGCCTTCAGATATAAAGCCATGTCCTATCAGGTGTTAGGTGGCCACAAATACTGTGTGGCCATATAGAGTATGCAGTTTTAATTCCTCATGCAGGAACTGGCCTGGAGTGGCTGACCCAGATCTGCAGTCTAGCAAGTATTCATGATCATTCTGTGTAATGCTAACGTATAAGGCCTTGGACATCCTGCCAGTCTGAATTGGTGGACCTTGATAAATAATGTTACTAATCTCTTTGATTGGCATACTACTTCTACTTTCTACTCCTCCCTCATCAAACGTCCATGAACCATGACCTGTGCCTCAGTCCTGTATTCAAATATATAAAAGGATATTGTTATAGATTGAATGTTTGAGTCCCCTACCAAAATTCATATATTAAAACTCTAACCGTCAATATGATAGAATTTGGAGACAAGGTCTTTGGGAAGTAATAAGGACCAGATAAAATAATGAGAGCAGGGCCGCCAAGATAGGACAAGTGACCTTATAAGAGAAAGAAGACTTTCTCAACAGTAAAACAGCATACTACAATGCAAAATTAATGGACTTGAAGTTGGACACCTTATGTTTGAGGCTAATGTTTTGCCACTATCTATGTAATCGTAGATACTGAAACTTCACTAGCATTTGTTTCTTTATTTGCAAATGCATCTGCAATACCTACTTAGCAAAAGTGGATTGAGAATCAAAAGAGAAAATTATGTGGGAATGTTTTGTAATTTGTGAATTACTGTACAAATGTTAGT
>NW_007022887.1:0-819 GCF_000164805.1 Carlito syrichta
ATCACATATATTTTTATAAGAGTATGGCAGCAGAGGCAGTTTAAAGACAGACACACAGAGTAGAAGGCGATATGAAGACAGAAGAGAGAGAGATGCTGTTGCAAGCCAAACAAAGCCAGCAGTAGCCAGAGCTGGAAGGGGCAAAGAATGGATCTTTCCCTAGAGCCTCCAGAAGAACCCTGGCCCTGCTGGAACCTCAGTTTCAGACTTCTGGTCTCCAGAACTCTGAAAGAATAAATTACTGTTGTTTTAAACTACCCAGCCTGTAGTAATTTGTGATAGGAACCACAAAAAACTAACGTAGAAGCTTAATCCTATGAGAGGGTGAGAGGGCAAGAGAGTGGGATGGGGAGGGGGAAAAAGAGAGAGAGAGAGAGAGACTAAAGATTTGTGAACAATCATTCCTCATGGAATGGTGTTAACTACTAGAAGGATAGCCTACCAGGTTATGGTAACCCAGACATGAGTGTCACAACAAGACCTCTCTCTGCAGAAGGGCAGACATCATGTGTCAGATCCCAGTGGTTACTTTTCAAGCAAATTTCCCGACCCCAGATGTTCCCCTCTTCTTGCTCCCTTTCTAAACAATTTCTTCACACCAGGGTAGAGATTACGACCTGACAGATCTCCCGGGGAGGATGGGTGGCTCCAGGCAGAAAAGGGGTCTGAATGACTCCCCAGTAAACGTATCCAGGGCTCAGAGCATGTCTCTGGTAGAGAGCACAGTGTCAACCTCCCCATGGCTTCTCACTAGAAGAATAGACCAAGCCCCAGCAGGGATGCAGACTGGTTTCCTGCTGGAAGCTTTAGGATTCACCC
>NW_007022888.1:0-811 GCF_000164805.1 Carlito syrichta
CATAAGGGATGCACACAGACTCAAAGTTAGAGGATGGAAAATGAGTTTCCAGGTGAATGGGTCAGAAAAGAAGGCAGGAGATCAGCCAAAACAATCTTTAAGCTATCTAAAATTTTAAAAGATACAAAAGGGCACTACACAATATTAAAATATTCAACCCATCAACAAGAGATATCCATCCTAAACATATATGCACCCAACAAAGGACCACCAGTGTTTATAAAGTAACTGCTAAGTAAACTAAAAAAAGATATTGACTCTAACATTAATATAGCTGGGGACTTAAATACCACACTAAAACTCTAGATAGATCATTGCAGTTAAAAATCAACAAAGAGGTCCGGAACCTCAACTTGATGCTTGACCAAATGGACTTAATGGATACCTACAGAATATTCCACCCAACAAAACACAGGATATACATTCTATTCATCACCACATGGAAGGTACTCCAAGATTGATCACATCCTTGGCCATAAATCAAGCTTAAACAAATTTCATAAGATCAAAATACTGCCATGTACCTTCTCAGACCACAGTGGAATATAAATAAATATCAACACCAAAGAAAATCCTCCAAAACCCACAATGACATGGACATTAAACAGCATAATGCTAAACAACTACTGGATCAACACAGAAATCAAAACAGAATTTAAAAGATTCCTGTAAATAAATGAAAGTGAAGAAACATCCTACCAAAACCTCTGGGATGCCATGAAAACTGTTCTAAGAGGGGTATTTATATCTTTACAAATACACATCAAGAAAATGGAAAGATCACAAGTTAACAGCCTAACAAATCACCTAA
>NW_007022889.1:0-2428 GCF_000164805.1 Carlito syrichta
CCTTCTGCCTCAGCCTTCCAAGGAGCCGGAACTACAGGCGTGCGCTACCACGCCCAGCTAGTTTTTGCTTTATTGTAGAGAGGAGGTCTCACCAAATTGCCTGGGCAGGTCTCGAACCTGCGGGCTCAAGCAATCCGCTCGCCTTGGCCTCCCAAAGTGCTGGGATTACAGACTGAGTCACTGAGCCCAGCCCAGCCAACTATTTCTAAGATAATTGTTGAAATTAGAAGCTATCTGTTGATATAAGATTTGAAGGAAATTTGACTTGTCAAGATTCAGAATTAAATTTATACAGCTGGGGGCAGTCCTTTAAAGTAATGTATATATTTTCACTGTAATTGAAAATAGGGACATATGAATACAATTTATTACAACAGCATATTATGAGGTTGTAAATAAATAATATGACTGGGGGTCTTTGCAATCGCTTGGCAAAGGCATATACTGTTCTGACGGCAACACCTTTTGGCATAGTGATTGGGAGGGTCAGCTCTGGAGCGATTTGAATTGTTCTGGAAGCTAGTTCAGTCATTTACTGAATGGCCTAGGGTGAGTCAGGTAACCCTCAGGATCCCCTCTGGAGAACGAGGCTGACTGCTTCACGGGGCTGTAGTGAAGACTAAAGGAGCTGACTCGTGCACAGCACTCAAAACGGGCTGCATTCGAGAGGTGTTGGAAATGCTTGTCTTTGAGGTGATGAGCGGCACAAATACTGTTTGCTAGAGAGCCAAGTGCACTTAGAGGTGCTGGAAAGGGCGCTCGGCGACAGCTAACGTCCTGGTTTATTCAGTGTCACTCCTTTTGTCCTTGAGTGCAGGTATCACCCAATTCCACATTCACCTTTGAAAAAGTATCTGCAGTAGCGCAGAAGAGACCACCAGAGGCAGTAGGGATAGACTTTTGGGACATACTGGTCTGACCGAATCCCACCAGGAGAAGTTTAGTGGAGGGGGAAACCACCCTCAAGCCAGTCTTCGTAGTCTTACTTAAGCCTAATGAGACCCTCGACCAAGGTCAACAAGCACGGGAAAGGCAGCTATAAACCATGCCACCTGACAGACACAGAAGGAACAGGGATAGGAGGGCACTCGTGTATGGGCAGGAAACCTGGGCTGATTTATTTGCACGGAGACAACTCCAGAGGGATCAGGAAACGCAGAGGATTTATAAATTAATTCCCTGTGGCATCATAAAAGGCTGCAGTCTGACAACAGTGAGGGCAAGCTAGATTTGATGCTGGGGGAGAAGGGAAGAAAGAGTCTCATCAAATTGTTGTGAAGAATTTTCCTACATCTGGAATTAATGACACAAAAACAGAGCACATGGATGAAAAACTGGATGAACCCAGTTTTCCCCACGTCTTTCAGTCTCTGGGTTTTACTGAACTCCAGTCAAGAAGAATTCATCACCATATAATCTATTCCTCTGTAAAGTTTAAAAAAAAGGACTTTTTAAACTTCAAAATGCAATACTTTTTAATGAAAGTAGTAACACTTTAACAAAACGAGCACATTTCTATAAACAGATTTAAGTATATCTTTTTTTTTTTGAGTAGAGGTCTAGCTCTGTCGCTCGGGCTAGAGTGCAGTGGCACAGTTACAGCTCACTGAAGCCTCAAACTCCTGGATTCAGGCGGGTGATCCTCCCACTTCAGCCTCCCGAGTGGCTGGGACTATAGGCTCACAGAGGACTATGCCTGGCTAAGTTTTTGATATTTAAAAAAAATAGGAACGAGGTCTTGTTATGTTGCCCAGGCTGGTCTGGAACTCCTGGGCTCAAGCGATCCTCCTGCCTCAACCTCCCAAAGCGCTGGGATTACAGGTATGAGCTTCTGTACCTGGCCTCCATATATCTTTTTATGTTTTATAATTGCTTGTTTTTAAACTGTTCTACTCTCAGCAATTAGCAGATGATACAGATATAGGTAAATGTGTTGATTTATCAAAATATAAAGAATAAAAAATTTTAGACTTCAAAACTCATTTAATCTATCCATCCAACATTATAGATGAAGAAGATAAAGCCCAGAGAGTCAAGCTAGAGAGGGTGTAGTCCTATTTCTATAAAAGCAACAAAATTTAAAAACAAAAAAATAAATTAGTTGTAAACACACAGACACCAAGAGATTTATATAAAAGTCTGATTCTCTGGAGAAAACAGAATGTTTGGATAACAGGGCTCACATCTTACATGAGCACCACAATCTAGAATTAAAAGTAGTTGCCTCCTTAGACAAAGCGTATGGCCAACGTTTATCACATTCTCTCTCTCCTACTGCTTTATACCACTTCACTCACTTCTTTTATTTATGATATCTGCCTGGCCCATGTGGCCCTAGGGTTAGGTGATACTAAGCATCTGAACAGTACTTTTGTAAAGTATGAAGTGTTGTGTACTAGCCGATGTGTTACTACTGTTCGAGACTATG
>NW_007022890.1:0-810 GCF_000164805.1 Carlito syrichta
TACACCTACCCTTAACTGTACCCCACAAAACCATAATAAAAACTACTGATTAATGAAAAAAAAAAAAAGAATTGACACTGTAATATAACTAATCTCTACTAAGATGTTATTGAAGACTTAAGGTATTATTTTGTTTTTAGGAGCCACATGGAGAATGGGTCAGTTGTTCCTTCGCTTCTAGGAACAACTGACCCATTGTTAGAAAGACCAGTCACCTGTGAGAGAGGATTCCTGTTTCCAGAAACATACAATGACCATCTGACAAATGAAGACGATTCTGAATATGACAAATCCTTTTATAATGCATCCATTCTAGAGGGAAGTACAGCACTGCGAGATTATTAACTGATGAAGGAAGTAGAATTCAAGACTCTCAAGTAGTTATGTGGAAAATCAGACTGAGCTACCCTTCCTTGCCGTCTTCATTTGGCAAATGGCTTATTGCACATTTACTATGTTCCCAGCACTTTGCTTAGTACTGTAAATAAAAAGATGAAAACTATACTTCTTGACGTCAAGGCACTTTATGCTATGATTTCTAGAAAAGTACATACAAATAAACAAAGAGATGTAATGATAGTTACAGGTGCTCTGTATCATTGCATTCAGGTCATAATGTAGGTACAAAGAAGGGTGTGGTCACTGCTACCTGGGAGGAGGAAGGTGGCCATGGTCTCTGTAGTGGTATAGCCTACTATCTCTGGAAGGAAAGGTCTGTAACTGTGATTGTTTTATTCATCTCCACTATCGCACACATAGTAGGCGCTCAGTGAGTAGTGTTTAAATTTAAATGAGCAAAACCTGGTGTCT
>NW_007022891.1:0-881 GCF_000164805.1 Carlito syrichta
CGCCTGGGCAGCGAGACTCATTTCTACAATAAATCAAAAAATCAGCCGGGCGTGGTAGCGCATGCCTGTAATTCCGGCTACTTGAAAGGCTGAGGTGGAAGGATCGCCGGAGCCCAGCAGGTCGAGGCTGCGGTGGCCGGGAGCGGTGACAGAGTGTGGGTGACAGAGTGAGATTCCAACTCAAAAAAAATAAAAATAAAAATATAAAATAAAATAAAATGTGGTATATCTACCTAGTGGAATATTATCTTGCAATAAAAAGGAATGAAGTTACATACATGCTACAACCTGAATGAACTTTGGGAACATTGTGCTTAGTAAAAGAAACCAGTCATAACAGACCACATATTGTATGATTCGAGTTACATGCAATGTCCAGAATAGGCAAACCTAGACAGACAGGAAGTAGATTAATGGTTGCCAAGGGATGGGAATGGTGATGGTGGTGGGAAATAGGGAGTGACTGCTAACAGATATGGAGTCTCTTTTTGAGGTGATGAAAATGTTCCAAACATAGATTGTGGTAACAGTCACACAACTCTGTAAATATACTAAGAAGCATTGAATTGTACACTTTAAATGGATAGATTTTATTACGCGAATTATAGCTCAAAAGGATGTTGGTAAAAAGGACTTAAGTGAGGCAAAATAAGAATGATTGTAATAGCAAGCTTCTACAGATCTAAGCCTTTTTTCTTTAATCACCTTTGTCAGTAACAAATCTGATATTATCTTCACTTATCTAAAATCAATGGATATCTGTCTCTCACCTGAGAACCTGAAAGAGAAGATAGATTATTAATTATTGGTCTTCTAAGACATCAAAATATTAGTGCATAGCTGAGAATACTACTTATTTTGTGTCTCATATCTACCGGTGA
>NW_007022892.1:0-1011 GCF_000164805.1 Carlito syrichta
AGATCTTTATTGCCGTTTTTCTAGTTCTGATCTCAAACACAAAGGCCTCAAATGATGAACCGCAGGCCTGTCTAGCTCCAGTTGTTTCAGTTCGAAGAGTGCCCTCCTGATTTCAGGCTCTTTTGCCCCTGCCCTAGGACCTCACCACTGAACTGAGCTGGGAGCTGACCATTCCCCCAGAAGTACAGCGGATCGTCACGGTGAAGGGGAAGCGCAGCAGTGAGCACGTTCATTCCCAGGGCCGTGTGATGGGGGACCGCAGTGTGCTCTACAAGGTACGGCCAGTGGTCATTTAATACCTTTGAGCCTTAATTTATTGTCTGTAAAATGGGCATAATATTCCCTCCTCCTAGGGTTGTTGTGATGATCACATTAGATACTCGTACCCAGTACCTGGTGTAGGGTGAGTATCCAGCAGATGTTAGCTCTTATTGTACTTAGTGGTAGAGCTCCATCTCTGTGATCCCATACTCTGGTTAGTGGTAAAGGAAGGGAGACAGGGCGACAAGTGTGCTGCAAGACTATCCTAGGAGAGAATGTAATCACAATAGTAATGAATGTTAATTACACCATCTGGCACAGCAGAGATTCAGGTGGAGGGGGTGTCACAGAATAGAGCAGTGTGGCCATGGAACTCGACAGGGAAGCCTTCTCACTGAGTGTGAGCCTGCATAGCAGAGAGCAAACCTCTGTTGGGATGTTGAGTTCAGAGCTGGCTTTGCCATGAACTAACTAGCTGTTTTATCTCTTAGGCTGCTGAAACTTCCATTTGCACCAATACGACAGAGGTAGTAGCACTGACTTCAGAGGATTGTTTTAAAGATAATGATAACATGTAGTGATGAGAATAGTGCCTGCCACATAGTTAGTGTTATATGTTATTAGTGCTTTTGACTTGATTATTTATTTTATTCTGTACTTTAATGGATACAGATTGAATTTTTAATTGATGAATAACTCCCATGTGACAGCAGTCATTTTTAACCTGTTCAGGATGACCAAAATAATAGA
>NW_007022893.1:0-926 GCF_000164805.1 Carlito syrichta
TACCCTGAATCACATCTGCAATTTAAAGATAATAATATCTATCTTGTGGGGTTGCTGTGAAGATTAAATGGTAGAAATATCTGCAAAGTGCTTAACTAGATGCTAGTAAATTATAAGGATTCAGTAAGTAATAGAGAGGACAATGATGATGATGGTGGTGATACTGGTGATGTTAAAGATGGTGATAATATCACATCTTTCGGACTCACTAAATGAATGAATCGATGATGAGCTTCAAAGGTGTCTGGGGTGGGGTGCAGAGACGTAGAGCAGACAGGAAGGTGACCTGGGCCACCCGACACTTTCACAGCTGCTTTCTTTTGAACTGCCTAAGATCCAGGCTTCAAAGGCATTGCTTTGGCATCACATATTTTTGTTTTTGCCTTTCCAATCTTTATTTCAAGGTTGACCATTCCAGGTGGCAAAATGAAGTAATAAACATCCTCCTCCCTTTGTTCTTCTCCTCACTGCCCTCCTCCCTCTCCTCCTCCTCTCCAGATTGTAATTAGTGTCTTCAACTCTGAGGATCTCTGAATACAAAAGGACCTCAAAAGTCGTATTTAACACAGAAATGTCCTTGATACCATCCAAGCCAACTGGTTATCAAGTTTCCTGCTTGCACCATCCCAGCAACAGGGAGCTCACCACCTGTCTTGGAGATCTGTTATCTAAAAGAATGAAACCTGCTTCCTTGTGCTACACTATCATTACCCTCTTCTCAAAATTCCCTTTTTTGAGACAAAAGCGCTTGATTTTTTTAAGGTCTTCCGGGGATCTGTCTTCTGTTCCCTGGAATTACCCTATAAGGAAGGGACAAAGTACCTAAAGAAATTGGGGCAGGGCCAGGTGTGGTGGCTCATACCTATAATCACAGCACTTTGGGAGGCCAAGGTGAGAAGATTGCCTGAGCCTATGGGTTCGACACC
>NW_007022894.1:0-763 GCF_000164805.1 Carlito syrichta
ACTCTGCTGCCTTTTTTGCTCTTAGAAGTCTGAACTTAGACATACAATTAACCTCATTCAACCTATTATGTATGAGCATCAATTTAGCTTCATAATTAGGTAGCAGGTAAGACTTTTAAAACCCAAGTTTTCAAGCATGCTAAAGCATAATTTAACTTATTTTTCTGTAGCTTTACAAACTTAGCATATTTAGATCCCCTTTCCTCCCCTTTCTCTGTAGACATTCTAAATTGGAGGAGAAGACTGGGGTTTCTAGCTGTGGGAAAGGAGTTGGCCTTCAGTGCAGACTGGTGTTCGCTGAAATATTGCTTGTGCCATCTGGTCTTTGGACATCGTGCCATATGGCCTTTGGTCATAGCCCAGTGTCTTCAGCTTTTTTATGGCATCAGGTTAGCATTCTGTGTACCCCACCTCCCAATTAAAACCTCCTCCAGATATACTGGCTCTCGCTATACTCCTTGAAACATCCAGAAATAAGGCAAACTTCCTTCCGTGCATGTGCAGGACAGTCAGGGCTGTGAAGGTCCTCTTTTGTCTCGCTTGTGTTGCTGTTGTGCCATGTTGCAGGATAGTAGTTAAGAGAACCAGCCAGGTGAGTACTATATTCTTAAAAATCTACTGTCCTTCTTATAAAGCTACAGTAATCAAGACAATGTGATTTTGGTGAAAAAAATAAAGAAATAAATGGAACAGAATAAAAAGACCAGAAATGGACCCACATAAATATAATCAGCTGATCTTTGACAAAGGATCAAAGGCAAAG
>NW_007022895.1:0-765 GCF_000164805.1 Carlito syrichta
TCCTGTTTATCATACCTGGAAGACCTTGCCATGTTTTTCTTTTCAAAGTCCAAATCAAGATTCACCATGTTCACAAAACCTTCCTAGGGTATCACAGGCTCCAGTGGACTATCACAGAACCCAATATATTTAATGTCTGCCCCCAGTTTTCTTACACTAATTTTTAAAGATTCAGGAAGTTCCAAAATTGTGTCATGCACTGACTCTGGGGAATGACAGAAAGAAGCAATTAGAGATCTAGGCATTAAAATCCATGTCCATTTTGAAGCTTGTTTTTTTTTTAATCTTGAAGAAAAATTTGGAATCCTTTGTTATTTCAAAAGTAAGTTTGTTATTTCCCCCATAGTTCCAGTGCTATGCTTCGTACTAGTCTGTATAGAACCCTATTTCCCATCTAGAACCATAAACAATACATGTGCAACTATGAGGAAGTTTTAATTGCAGCAAATTACACCACTTGGAAAGTTTTGCAATGGCACAGGACTGTGAAAGTAAACAGAGTTTGAACCACAATGCTATTTTTTAGCTCTATACTATTTTATCTATTGTCTGAGAACTTACCATAAAGCCATGTTATCAGTCATCACATATTTCCTCGAAAGAACACCACAGAACAAGAATAAGCTGGATATTGGTCTACTACAGCTCTTTGGTGGCAAGTAGCAGGAACTAACTCTAACTTAAATGCAAAACAGAATTTGTTGGAAGGCTAGGGAGCAGGCCATATAACTATGAAAGAGAAAACCAGAAAAATAAATTCAAAAA
>NW_007022896.1:0-970 GCF_000164805.1 Carlito syrichta
ACACACACACACACACACACACACACACACGTTCGCACACCTCATCCCCACCACACGCTCAGAATCAAGGGCCAAGGACTGGTCTCTGTGGGATGCCATCCCCCATGGCAGGGGGTGCCACCACTGGCTCTGACCAGAGCCTGGAATACAGATGAGCCTGGGGGATGGACGGTCCGGGCAGGGCCAGACCCGCGGGGTCCCTCCTGCTCTGTCACCATGGCAACCTCAGGCGGAGGAGAGAGGCACGCGGGCAGCTCGGCTGTGTCCTGTGCTCTCTGCTGCCAGCTGGCCAGTGCCGAAGCAGGTCCCCCGAGCATGGCCGGAGGGCAGCCCAGCCCGACTCTGGGCTCTCTGAATGAGGAGCATCGGGCTGATGATCAAACCAGAGATGCCTGCGCCCCAGGCCTGCCTCCCTGGGCCGACTGTTCGCCCGTGTCCCCGACCTGCTGACCTCTCACCACCTGGAGAGAAAGGGATTCACCCCGTCAGGAAATGAAAGGAAGAGATGCGTGTGTGAGCTGGGGTCTGTGCCCCCCACAAGTTTCTTCAGCACATAAACCCCAGTAGAGCACACCCAGCCCGTTCCCCGCACCCCCCGTCCCTGCCATGGTCTGCATGGAAGAGGCCACACCAGCCTCCCTGTCCACCGAGGAGCCAGAGACCCAGACAGGCGCAGCCAGGGAGGGCTCAGCCTGGGAGGGCAGCCCCCACCCCCTCAGCCTAGAGCTGGGTCCCACTCGGTTCTCTGGCCTCTCCAGCCTCTGAAGCCACCCCACTCCCACCCGGTGGGCCCTGCTGTAGAAGACAGGGCTGGGTGCTCTGTGGATGGGCCTGGCCTAGAGAAAACTGGGAAGTCAGGGGTAGGCAGAGTGGGCACCTCCCCTCCCGCCTCCCCTGTCCCTGACGAGAGTTGGCTTGAGGAATCAGAAGATACTGTCCTTGAGCTCGGCAATGGCTCTCTCTGATGAGG
>NW_007022897.1:0-762 GCF_000164805.1 Carlito syrichta
ACCCATACTCATATATTTATCACAGTACTATTTACATGCAAAAACATGGAACCAACCCAAGTGTCCATTGACAGTGAACTAGATAAAGAAAATGTGGTACATACACACCATGGAATATTACACAGTCTTTAAAAAGAATGAAATAATGACATTTGCAGCAACATGGATGCAGCTGGAGACTATCATTCTAAGTGAATTATCACAGAAGCAGAAAACTGAATATCACATGTTCTTACTCATAAGTGGGTAGTAAACACTGGGAACACACAGGTATGAGGATGAGAACAACAGACACTGGGCATTGCTAGATGGGAGAGGGAGGGAGAGGGTATGTGTTGCAAAACCACCCATTGGGTACCATACTCACCCTGGGAGAACAGGAGGTGTCATCAGAAACCCAAACTTTACCTTTACACAATATACCTATGTAACAAATCATTACGCATACCCTCTATTTTAAAATGTTTTTAAAAGGCCACCAAGTTCATTATTCTTACCAAGGTCACATAATTTTAAAATATAAATAACCAGATTTGTTACATACTTTTGCTTATTTTCCAGAGGTCTGAAAATGTTGGTTTTAGCATTTTTTTCCAGTGTTCTTATTTCTTTTAAGTAGGAGAAGATTTCCAGAGTTGGTTACTCTTTTATTTCTGCTAATATCGCTCTAATTGAGTTGGAGTCTCACTCTGTCGTACAGGTCAGAGTGTCATGCTCACAGCCACCACAGCCTCTACCTGCTGGGCTTAGTTGATCCTTCCA
>NW_007022898.1:0-766 GCF_000164805.1 Carlito syrichta
CACTTCTATGCTACTGGTGGGAATGCAAACTTGTGCAGCCTCCTTGGAAGACAGTGTGACGATTTCTGAAAGAACCAATCATGCTGCCCATTGAAGCTTGACTGGACAAAACTAATGTGGTATATATACACAATGGCATATTATGCAGCCATAAAGAGTGACAAACATATAGATTTTGCAGCAACTTGAATGGATTTATTGTTGATTATTTTCAGTGATTTATCACAGAAACAAAGAACAGAGTACCATATGTTCTCTCTCATAAGTTGTATATTGAAGAATTATTATAATACTATAGGAAAGGGATAGGCAGTAGTGAAAAACTGCAGGGGTTGGGAGGTGGGATTCGCATTTGAGGGAAATTGCTAGGGGAGGGTGGGGCACATCACTTCAAGTGTACCTGCATAATCAACGTTTATATACCTAACCCTGAATTGTACCCACATCTTTTAAATTAAATTTAAAAAGAACAAAAGCAAACAGCAACCCTATTAAAAAGTTTGGAAAAATATGAATAGAATATTTTATTTTAATATGTAGATATTGAATGTTAATCTTGATATTCTGCCTTGGACCAGGCAAACTCACTGTGTACCACAAACCAAGCTAGACCACAAATGGAACTAGGGATAATTTCAAAATTATTTTTATCTTCATATTTGCAGAGTTATTATTGAAGCTATTACAGCAGAAAATGAAATTTTTTAAGGTTATATTTAATTCATAAATTAAGGGAGAAAAACACAGCTAAACAAAATTATAAGAC
>NW_007022899.1:0-825 GCF_000164805.1 Carlito syrichta
AAAATTGTTGAAAGCTTTTCTTTGACTTAGGATATAAAATGAAGGAAAAATAATGTTTGAAATAGAAAATGGGTGATATTTCACCAGTATCACCTCTCAGATGAACATTTGGTTAAAAATGAATGTATCCACACTTATATATGCATCAGAATGCAGAAAAATCTTAGATTTACATTTTCTCTGATAGATATAATTACCTAATAATGTGACATAAGGAGAGGTTGAAGAAATGAATGGTATGAAGGCCTTGATTATTATATATTGGTCAATCCACTTCAAAACTCAATCCGCTAGAGTTTTCTTGGAACTCTAAAACTCTTAATTTAACATTCCTTAAGAAAGAGACAAGAGGCAGTATAACAGAATGGTTAAGGGCGACTCTAGGCTAATATTCCCTGGATTCAAGTCCTAATTCTTATTAGCTCTGGAAGCTTTGTGGCCCCATCCATCACTTTTAACATGGGGTTAACTAAATAATATCCACTTCATAAGGTTGCTCATATACTCTATTTTTTAATTTTTATTTTATCTTAAAAGTGTGGGGTACAATTCAGGGTTACGTATACAAATGATCATTATGCAGGGACCTTTGTTGTTGAGGTGTGCCCCTCTTCCCTCCCTTGGCAGTTTCCCACTATTGCCAATTCCTTTCTTATAGTATTATGATAAGTGTTCAAGGTCTGCTTAGGAGTGAGAACATGTGGTACTCAGTTCTTTTTTTCTGTGATAGATCATTCAGTATTTTTTTTTTTTTGAGTTGGAGTCTCACTCTGTCCCCCAGACTGGAGTGCAGTGGCCGCTCCCGGCCACCGCAGCCTCGACCTG
>NW_007022900.1:0-835 GCF_000164805.1 Carlito syrichta
ACCTCAGCCTCCCAAAGGCGCGGGATTACAGGCTGAGCCACCGAGCCCGGCTCTATGCTTCTCTATTTAGAGCTGCTGAACCAATGGTGTTTGCCATTCAGCCAGTTACTTAGGCAGAAGATCCTGTACTCGCTGTCTACTCCTCTCTCTTTTGGCAAGTCCTGTTGGTTGTTTCCTAGAGATGTAAGAAATATAAAACCTCTTACCTCTGTACAGCTACTACTTGGCTTAAGCCACCACTCTTTCTTGCCTGGAGTATACAAATACCTGCCCTCATAAGGTATAGTCTCTAAGGAGCCAATGAGCCTTCTAAAATAAAGTAGAATGGAGAGCACGTTACTTATCTGCTCAGAGCCCTGCAATGGCTGCCAACCTGTTCCTGTCCCTGTCCTCACTTCCTGACCTTGTCTTCCTCCGCCTTTTCTTGCTTCCTCCAGAAGCATAGGCCTTCTTGCTATTTCCAAAATACAGCAAAGGACGAGAAGCCTCCTGGGAAGCCTCATTTGCTTCCTCTGTCTGCCTCATCTTCCCCTGCAATGTAGGTGTCACTCAATCAATGTAATTGTAAACACCATAAGCAATTTGAATAATTAACTTGCTTGATTATAAAACTGCTTGTCGTACTATCCCTGGTATTTGTGTGACTTGCTGCCTCATTATCCTCAGGTTTGCTTGACATATTGCCTGCTATCAGGTAGGTCTCACCCCACCCTAAATCTCTTTTGCTTACTCTGTCATGTCTTATTCCTGGCCCTGACATGACATAATAGTATCGCTTTTTTTTGTTTATTGTTTATGCCACTAGAAAGTAAACTCCATGACAGCAGCAGTTTTT
>NW_007022901.1:0-832 GCF_000164805.1 Carlito syrichta
AGCCTTTCCAAGTAGCCAGAATTACAGGCATGTGCTACCACGCCCGGCTGATTTTTGATTTTATTGTAGAGATGAGGTCTCGCTGCCCAGGCGGGTCTCGAACCCGCGGGCTCAGGCAATCCACTCACCTCAGCCTCCCAAAGGCGCGGGATTACAGGCTGAGCCACCGAGCCCGGCTAACGTATCAATTTTTAAAAGCTCCCCAGGTGATGCTAATGTGCCACCAGAAACAGGCAGTGCTTGGCTAGAATGTATACTCTGACAGAGAGGGGCAGGAGCCAGAGATTTTGATCTCTATTCCTGAGTGTACCCTCAGTGCCTAAGAGGATGCCTGGGCTGAGGCCAGAGGAAGTGACAGGTGGTGTCAGGACTGATATGTAAGCCGACAATCTGCTTTGACAAAGGGCAAAAGATTTCTGAGTCAGGAAGAGACCATTTGCCTCCTAGAGGAGAGGTGAAGAGACGGGTTTCTGGAGGAATTCTTAGTTGGGGTGAGCGCGGGGAGGGAGAAAGAGGGGTGTCTGCTAAGCCAGGCCATGTCCTAGGACAAGAACAGGCTGTACCTTCACCCTATCGCCCAAGTCAGAGATCTCTGGAGCTGCTAAGGAGGCTGTGCTCACATGCCCCCAAGCAACGCAGTTTTCGAAGCCTTACTAGGGCATTGGGAGGAGGTGCTGCCAGCTGCTGCTCCCACACGCCCGCCGCCTCTGCCCAGCCAGAGTAAGAGCCAAATGAGCCAAAAGATTACAAACCCTGAGGTCACCACAGGCTTTTCTGAAAGGGAGCGTCATGGAGTCCTGAGTTTTGACGCCCCCTGGTGGACACTTAGAGT
>NW_007022902.1:0-2242 GCF_000164805.1 Carlito syrichta
AAAATAAATAATATCTAAGGTAGATAATTAATCACTCACCATTGACAACTGTGAAGTTTACAATTTAATGTAATTTACTATAGCTTACAAACATGTATTTTAATAAAGAATTTTAATAAAATTTGATGATCTAATGTATGTAAAGTAGAAATAGAGGTATTTATGATTTAGGAATTTCACTGTGTCTAAACTGATTTCTTTATATATTTAACACTTGTAGTGATTATGCACATTGTGACACAGACGCAGTTTAGATCTATGTCTTCTTTCATTTTCTGTCTATGTGTGTCCAAACATCAACTGAAATAGTCTAAATGAAAAGATACGAAAAAGTACCATTCCAATTGAACACTGGTTCTCCAGAAAGAGTAGATAAAATGTGCTACTGAAACTAATTATAGCCCTTTCTTTTCACTTACATCTGCCAGTTTTAAAAGTTACATACTGTGTGATTCCGACTATACAACATTTTGGAAAAGGCAAAAATATGGAGACAATAAAAAGATGAGTTATTGGCAGGATTTCAGGAAGGGAGATGAATAGATAGAGCCTAGGGTATTTTTATGCCAGTGAAATTATTTTGTATGATATTAGAATGGTGGATACTACATTATTGTATTGGTAGAAGTCACACCAAGTGACATTGGGAAAAACCCATAGAGCTGTACAACAGAAAAAGTAAAAGGTAATGTAAACTGCAGACTTAATTAATTAATTGTACAAAATGTACTATACTAATGCAAGTTGTTAATAAAAGGGAAAATTGTATGTGGCTTGATGAGACAGGGTATATAGGAACTCTGTTCAGCTTTTCTGTATACCTAAAGCTACTCTAAAGTCTATCAGTTTTAAAAAATCAATGTTATTGTACTCAGATGTCACAATTTGTAGAAAAGTCAGATGTATGCACACAAATTTCAAGGAAGTTTTCTCCATAGAAATGCAAGGTTAGGCTGGATGCAGTGGCTCAGACTTATAATCCCAGCACTTTGGGAGGCGGAGGTGTAAAGATTGCCTGAGCCTACAGGTTCGAGAGCAGCCTGAGCAACTTGGCAATACCTAATCTCTATATTAAAAAAAAAAATTATCCAGGCATGGTGGTGTGTTCCGGCTACTTGGAAGGCTGAAGGGGGAGGATCGCCTGAGCCCAGCAGGCTGAGGTTGCAGTGGCTGGGAGTGTGCCACTCCTCTCTATCCTGGACAAGAAGGTGAGACTCCATCTGAAAAAAAAAGAAAAGAAAAGAAATGCAAGGTTGATATACTAATCACTTTCTTATTTGGGGTTTGTATGTGTTTTCATGCATTACTCATGTAATTTTGAACATCTAGCTTCCTCCCTTTCCAGTTCAGATAAACCCTGCTGGTCACAGATGTTACTCTTTTATATTTTCTAGTATTTGTTCTATTTCACAGCCATAGTAATAGATATTTGTACGAACATATATTTATCTTGGCAGCTTTGAGGTTAAAAGGCATTCTATGGGAAGCATAGTAGAATCTCCTCACTGCTCCTCTTCCATGTTGCCCTACACATCTTTTATTGTAGATGAAAAAAATCAGAATAGTAGAAAATAGTAAAATGAGCATCATTTGCACATGTCACATATATTTAACCATTCTTCACTTTTTTTAAACATACTTACTTTCCCTAATACTGTTTCTTAGTTATTTTGCAAATATCACTTTAAACTACCAATATGTAAGTGTAAAGGCTTCAGTGTGTATCTTTCGCCTATAAGAGCAATTTCCTACTTCTCCCAACAACACACTAACAAAATAATGATTTTTCTTAACATTTCTAACGTCCACTCCCTATTCATGTTTCTGCGGCTGTTGGTGTCTGTTGCAGCTTTTGGCTCCAACCACGCACTGCAGGGGGCCGTGATGACCACACCTCTGAGGATCGGGGCAACACCTTGGCAACCAGGACCCGACCCACGGACGAAGACGGAAATCCCGTATGCCCAGGACGCAAGAGATTATGGGAATGGTAGTTCCCGATGTCGGGAGTCCTGCCGCGCAGCACTCTGGGAAGGGTTCCACGGCGCCCACTCTGCGCAGGCGCAGGCCCAGTCCCGCCTTCCGGCGTCCGCCTTCGTGGCCAGAAAGGTACGCGTCCGGTTTCATAGGTCCGCTCGGGAGCGGAGGCCGCACGCCTGGGGTGAGAGCGCCGGCGTCGGGGCTCCGCGCGGCCGAGGGCCTCGGGATGGGCGGACCTGCGTGCCGGGGGCGGGCGCCGGCC
>NW_007022903.1:0-690 GCF_000164805.1 Carlito syrichta
AAGTTGCCCAGGCGGGTCTCGAACCCACAGGCTCAGGCAATCCACTCACCTCAGCCTCCCTAGGCGCGGGATTACAGGCTGAGCCACTGAGCCCAGCTGCTGTGACTCATGCTTATAATCCCAGCATTTTGAGAGGCTGAGATTGGGAGAATTGCTTGAGGCCAGGAGTTCGAGACCAGCCTGGGCACATAGTGAGACCCCTTCCATCTCTACAACAAATTTAAAAATTAACCAGGTGTGGTGGTGTGTGCCTATTGTCCCAGCCATTTCGGAGGCTGCAACAAGAGAATTGCTTAAGCTCAGGAGGCCAAGGTTACAGTGAGCTGTGATGGCATCGCTGTACTCCAGCCTGGGCAACAGAGAGAGACCCTGGTTCTAAAAAAAAATTAAAAAATTAAAAATTACAGTGATTATATAGATTCATTTGGAGAAAGTGTCCAAAGTCTAAATTCCAGGCTCTTTATGAATGTGAGATCTGGCTCCTCTCATTCCCACTCCCTACTCACACTCAACCATGCCAAGGAAAGCTCTGGTTGTGGGAAAGGAGGTCTAAATGGGACTGGATGGGGAGTCCTTTTAATGCTCGGAGGAACCTCTGCAATACATGAAGCCCAGTTGGTTCATGGCCCCGTGCCCTGCAGTCACAAGGAACAGTTCTTAACAAGGCAGACACATCTTAAGTGCTTTGAC
>NW_007022904.1:0-869 GCF_000164805.1 Carlito syrichta
GTATAATATGCCATAATTTGTGAAGGATATACACCTTTGTGTGTGTGTGTGTGTGTGTGTGTATACACATACAAACAACAAATGCTCATTTTTAAACAGGTGGTTTAAGGCCTAGAAAATGTTTTTATAGAAGTAATGCTATAAGTAAGTGATAGTAAAGTTTCTTCATTCATCTTACTTTATCAATACAGTAATCTACTTAACAGTTTCTTTCCCTAATCTCTTTCCTATACTGACACAATAACAGTAAGAATAAGAATCTGAAGGCTTTAGCAGCAGGAAGAAGGGGAGATGGGGATCCTCCTTGTACTTAGCAGCAATAAAGTTGAAAATGAAAGTTCCATCAAGAGACAAAAGTTTTTGGCTAGCAAGACCATTTTTTTTTGTAAGGGCTCTTTGTGTGTTATGTAAGTGTTTGATGCCAACTGTTTTATTAGTTGTTAAAAATTGCAAACATAACTCAATTTAATTTACTTTTGTTATTTAAATATTTTATTTGATAGTGTTGGCATGAAGTCTGATTTGAGGTTTTCAGCACATTAGTGTGGGGTCTGTTCCTTTCATTGTTGTGTATTATTGTGTTTTAGTTTAATTCAAGATCCTGATTGAGAAAGAAGATAAAGTTCAGGAGCAATTTTGTGGTATAGAGAAGAGAAAAACTTTCAGTAACATAAGAAATGAAAGTTAACAGGGAAGAAAGGATTAAAAGTTTTTTTTGAGGAAATACTCATGTAAAGAACAAACATGACTAAAAAATAACATAGAGGGACAATTTATAAGGACAACAGTTTAGTCATATTATTTCTTTATTTTCTTTTTTTTTTTTTGAGTCAGAGTCTCACTCTGTTGCCCAGGCTGGAGTGCAGTGG
>NW_007022905.1:0-680 GCF_000164805.1 Carlito syrichta
ATCATTATGGAGATATTTTGTGCTAATGAGATAAAATACACACACACACACACACACACATGCACAAATGTTTTCAACTTTTACACAAATGTGAGCATGCCATACATATTACTCTGTACCTTGTATGTTTGATTTTGTGTGAGTATATCATAGACATAATTCCATGACATCAGTAGATGAAGGCTGTATATATTCTGTTTATGCCGGCAGTATCATCTATTTTTTCCATTTTCAGAAGAACTGTGTGGTGAATCAAAAGCATGTAGAAACTGGTTATGCATGAATTATGTCATCACCTCCTGAATGCCTTTGAGATGTAGGCAAGATACCTAATTCTCAGAATCTCAGATTCTTCACTCAATGATGCTGATAATGCTTTCTTCATGACTGTTGTGGCAATATGATCTTGAGCAATTACTTGATCTCTCTGAATCTAAGTTTCTTTTGTTCAATCTACATTTTTATTGACAATTACAATCAGAAATCTTCACCAATCATAAGAGTACTGTTTGAATTATCAAATAGAAAACACACATAATCATCATGCAGATTAAGTAATAGAGCACTACCACCAACCCAGAAGCCCCTACTCTGCACCCCTTCCTAATCATTATCCCCTTTCCAATGGTAACATTACTCTAACCTCTAGCATCATAATCTACACTTGCATTTAAAAAAAA
>NW_007022907.1:0-29158 GCF_000164805.1 Carlito syrichta
GGGCTGCGCAGCAGCGGGAGAGGTGATGCAGTAAAAATGTCCAGTCCTTGCGATGTTCAGTGATAGCGATGACCGAGCTCTGTCTGAGGAGCAGGCTGCAATGCTGGGGTCCCCAGCCTCCCGGGGGCGAGAGTCAGAGACCCACTGCAGATCTCCCTTGCAGAGGGCTTCAGACACCGGGTTGCCAGGTCGCCATCTTGCCGCTGGATCTCAAAAAAATATTATTAACTAAAAACCTAATATTGTAATTACTGATCTAAAACCAAAATGTGTAACTCCACATTTTGTTTTCTACATAATTCAAAAGACGACAGCATTTACAAGAATTGTTCTTTTATTTTGTGGGTTCTACAATATATAGATATATAATTTTATGATGTCAGCAATGAAATGGGGTAAGGACTAAGCTGTTGAAAGGGTAAAGATTTTGCTTGTTATTAAAGTTAATCTGATGTAAATTCAAATTAGAATGTTACAAATTCATTATGCTAAATGTAATCCATAGCAACTACAAGGAAAATAGCTGTAGAATACACACAGAAGAAAATGAGAAAGGAAATTCATTGTGTCACTGTAAAGAATGACCAAAAACTAACCAAGACAGCAGTGCAAGAAATGAATGACACAAAAGTTGTACAATATATAGAAAACAATTAGGAAAATGACAGAAGTCCTTCCTTATTAGTATTTACTTTAACTATAAATAGACTAAACTCTTCGATCAAATGACAGAAATTGGAAGAGTGGATAAAAACACAAGACCAATTACATACTATCTACCAGAAATTCATTTTAAATCCAAAGATACACATAAATCAACAGTGAAAGGATGGAAAAAGGTATTTCATGCAAAATGAGAACCAAAATAGAGCAAGCATGGTTATACTTATACCAGATAGAATATACTTTAAAGTAAAAGAGACTACAAGAAACAAAAAAGGTCATTGTTTAATGGTAAGGAGAAAGGTTGTCAGGAAGACAAAATTATAAATACTTATGTACCTAATGACAGATCATCAAAATATATAAACAAAAGTGGAAAGAACTGAAGGTAGAAATCAACAGTTGTATGATAATTGGAGACTTCAATACATCACTGTTAATAATAGAGGGGATAACAAGATAGAAGCTAGGTAAGGAAAAAGAGAACTTAACACAATAGACCAACTAGATCTAATAGATATACACAGATCTCTCCTCCAATGACAATAGCAAACAAATTCTTCTTAACTGCATTTGGAATATGTTCAAAATAGATCATATGTTAGGCCAGAAATTAAGTCTCAATAGAATTTAAAGGATAGATTTTTTTTAAAAAATATCTTCTCTCACCACAACAGGATGAAGTTAGAACTCAATAACAGAATTAAAACTGGAAAATTCACAAATTTGTGGAAACTAAACAACATACTCTTGAACAACCAATGAATTGAAGAAGAAATTGCAAGGAAAATTTGAAAATATTTAGAGATGAATAAAAATGAAAATACAATGTACAAAATGTATGTGATGACCCAAACACGGTGCTAAAGAATAAATTCACACTAAAAAATAAAAAAAATCTGGAATTATCAGCCTAATTTTACAACTTACGGAATTAGAAAAAGAACAGACTAAGCCCAAAGTTAGAATACGGAAAAAAAAAAAAATAGAGCAGAGTTTAATAAAATATAGAACAGAAACACAAATTGAAAATTAATGAAACCAAAAGTTGATTTTTTGTAAAAATGAACTATGAAAAAGAGAGATCCAAACAAATAAAATCAGAAATGAAAATGGGGACATTACTGTAAAATAAAAAGGTTACAAGAATGCACTACAGACAATTAGCTGCCAACAAATTGGATCACTAGATGAATGAATAAATTCCTAGAAATGCAAAATCTACCAAGATAAAATTTAAAAGAAATTAAAAATCATGTTGAACCTATAACTAGTAAGGGAATTGTATCAGCAACCAAAATTTTCTCAACAAAGAAAAACGCTGGACCTGAGTACTTCATTGGTGAGTTCTACCAAAACTTTAAAGAGCTAATATCAATCATTCTCAAAGCTTTCCAAAAAACTGAAGAGGCAAGAACACTTCTTAACTCATTCTATGAAGCCAGCATTACTCTGATACCAAAGTCAGACAAAGACATTTCAAGAAAATAAAATTACAGGCCAATATCCCTTATGAACACTGATGCAAATGTCCTCAACTATACTCTCAAACTGAATTCAGCAAAATATTAAAAGGATTATGCACCATGAACAAGTGGTATTTATTCTTGGAGTGCAAAAATTGTTCAAATATAAAAATCAATCAATGTAATATACCATGTTAACAAAATGAAGAAAGACCCCACATGATTATCTCAGTTAATGCAGAAAAAACATTTGGGAAAATTCACCACCCTTTTCTGATAAAAACAAACAAGAAACTAGGAGTAGCATAAAACTACCTGAACACAATAAAGGTCATATACAAAAAGCTCACAGTAAACATTTTACTCAATGGAAAGAGACTGAAAGCTTTTCCTCTAAGATCAGGAGCAAGACAAGGATATCCACTCTCACCACTTCTATTCAACATAGTACTAGAAGTTCTAGCTACGGCAATTAGTCAAGAAAAGGAAACAAAAGTCATTCATGTTGGAAAGAAGGAAGTAAAATTATCTCTGGGTATAGATGATACAATCGTATATGCCGAAAATGCTAAAAATTTACCAAAATATCTACTAGAGCAAACAAACTGATTCAGAAGACAAAAATAAATGGAAACACATTTTATGTTCATAGATCAGAAGACTTAATATTGGTAACATGTTAATGCTACCCAGAGCAGACTAAAAATTCGTTGTAATTTCTATCAATATCTCAATGATGTTTTTTCTGTAGGAATAAAACAAAAAACTCACTTTAAAATGCATATGGAATCTCAAGGAATCCCGAATAACCAGAACAACTTAAAAAGGAACAACAAAGGTGGAGAACTCACACTTCCAGATTTCTAAACATAGTACAAAGGTTACCATAATCAAAATAAAAGCTCTCTGGGACATACACATTTGAACTCAACTAGTGGTTGAATTTCACCACTAGTTTTCCTGGTTCCCTAGCTTGAAGATGACATACTGTGGGACTTCTCATCTTCCATAACCATGTCAGCCAATTCCCTAACTCTCACCTATCTGTCTATCTATCTATCTATCTATCTATCTATCTATCTATCTATCTACCTATCTACCTACCTACCTACCTACTTACCTATCTCTTATTTGTTCTGTTTCTCTGGAGAACCCTTAATGATACAGATGGTGACTATAAAAATAACCAATAATAACAAGTGTTGTCAAGAATAGGGAGAAATTAGACTGTTAGCACGCTATTGGTGGGACTGTAAAATGGTGTAGCTACTGTGGAAAACAATATAGAATTTCCCAAAACAGTTAAAAGTAAAATTAGCATATGATCTAACAATTCCACTTTTGGATATATCAAAGAATTGAAAGCAGGATCTTGAAGGAATATCTGTATATCCACATCATAGCAGCATTATCCACAGTAGCTAAAATGTGAAAACAATCCAAGTATTTATCATGAATAAATGGATAAGCAAAATGTGGTATATACATATAATGGAATATTATTCACCTTTTAAAAAGGAAAGAATTGCTGACATATGCTACAAAATGAATAAACCCTGAGAACATTATGTTAAGTGAAATACGTCAGCCACAAAAGACAAACATTGCATTATTTAACTTATACAGATACATACAGTAGTCCATGACAGTGAGGCAGAAAGTAGAATGCTAACTGCCAAGGGTTAGAGGGAGTACGGAATGGGAAGTTATTTAATGGGTTTAGAGTTTTAGTTTTACAAGATGAAAAGAGTTATGGAGATGGATGGTAGTGATGACTGCACAACATCACGAATATATTTAATAACACTGAACTGTACCCTTAAAATGGTTATGATGGTAAATATTACGTAATGTATAATTTACCCTAATAAAATTTGGAAAAAATTGTCTACTTTGTAGTTTTTCCTACGAACTGTGTGGGAAAAATACTTGTTAGGCTTGACTGGATTTTTTTTTATTATAAAGATGTGGGGTACAATTCACTGTTAGGTATACAAATGGTGATTATGCAGGTACCCTTGTTGATGTGGTATGCCTCTTCCTCCCCTAGTAGCTTCCCTCAACTAACAATTCCACCCCCACCCCCAACAGTTTCCTACTACTGCCAGTCCCTTTCTTATACCTTATGTTCTCACTGATAAGGGGACCTTGAACAATTGACTGGATATTTGCATTGCCTTTGAATGTGAGTACCCCATCTTGACCCCAGGCACTGAACATCTCTGAGAGAGCATAACTAGGTCCATGAGAGTTCTTACTAAGTTAGAGAAGGGGTACAAAGAAAGAATTGGAGAGAGAAATGAAGTAAAAACTCAGGGAAAAGGAAAAGATAGTAAAGAGAGCAAGAAAGGAAAGGATTTGAGAAGAAAAAAATGAGCATGAAAAACATTTTAACAATGTCACAAGCAATTGCCTCAGCTGCTGTCCTGTGACACTCATGGGCCTACAGCAAATACCTGACCAAGAGCAAACAAGGATATGGCTTATCAAGGAGTAAAGGTTTCTGACTTTTTGATTCGCTTTGTAGATCTAAAGGAAAGACCCTATGGATATATTTCAGATATAATCACTAATTTTTTGGGTAATAACTAAATAAAGATAAAATGCTTTATATTATCACAAAATTATCTCAGATTGTTTTAATTTTCTTTGATTGTACTGCTATTTTCAGCTAGAAATGTAGAAAATGATTGAATATAAAAATAAAAACTGGATTAAATTCAAACCAAAACTTCACTGAAATTTTATTAATATGACCAATTTAGACAGCTAAACTAGATAACACAAGCCTCCAAGTGAATTTTTTGGATCAAGTAATCATACCAAAATGACTAATCCAGTTTGGCTGTCTGAATCAATCAAGCAAACCAGGTAATTACAAAATGTCTTCCTTGTTTGCACTGGGTAGATACAACTCAATTGTAAAAAAGCAGCTTTTACAAATTCTAATGGGATTACATTGGCCATGGAGTTTTTCATGGCTTAATTCTCAGCATCTTCTCTAACAATTTGTTTGACCAGAAATGTGGTTTGGGGTCCAGAGTTGAGGACAAATGGTGCTGGACTATTTGTTATTATTTCGTGGGCTCTTTTAGCTTTTTTTTTTTTTAAATATATAATCATAGTTCGTGTCCCTGTCATGATCCTAACATCAGGTTGCTGGGTAATTATTTTTCTTCCTCCTCTTCCTGACACACATCTGGAAACTCACCAGCTATTTTCCTATCCAACCACTGAGTAGGCCTATTTAGAAAGCCAGAACCAAGAAGCAATTCTGTGTAACTACCCCTATCCCTATTCTTGACATTTCTCTCCTTCCCCTTCTCTAGAATAAATTGTGCCCCCCTCCAAGCAATGCTTTGATATTAACACAAATGCAAGACAATAAGGCAATGCAGACAGCCATGAGGAACAATGGTATCTTCACACATCTAACTGACTACATTCCACTCTCCCCCATTACTGTCTCTTTTTTATGTACCTAATTGTAATTTCTATCTTACATGGGTCTTATACTCCAAATCACATGTGTTCTTCTCTCTCCTTTATGCAAATAGTTGCTGTATGGTAATAACAACAATAATAATAGCTAACGCATCAGTTTAATGTGTCAGGCACTGTTCTAGTTACTTTGTATATGTTAGCTCATTTGATTCTCAGTTAAGCACTGTGCAATAGACCTACAATTGGTCACATTTTAAGATGAGGAAACTGAAGTAGCATTAAATAACTTGCCCAAAGTCTCACTGCTCACAAATAAGAACTCAAGGTGTGATGTTCTGGAATTTAGTTAGAAAACATTTAGTTATAAAGAATAAAAAATATTTATTCTTACCCATTTAAATTTCAGTCACCTTCAAAGTGCTCTCCATTTGATGCAATACAGTTACCAGGATGCTTTTTCCATTGCTCGAAACAGTTTTTGAACTCATCAATTCTGACGCCTTTTAGTGCTTCTGCTGTTTTTGTTTCACCTCTCCCATATCAGCAAAACATTTCCCTTTGAAGACTTTTCATCCAGGAAACAAACAAACAAAAAAGGTCACTCGGGGTGATATCGAGTGAATAGGAAGAGTGGGCCTTGGAGGTCATGCCATTTTTGGTAAAAAAACTACCAAACCCTCAGTGTGGTGTGGGCAGTTGCATTGCCATGCTGGAAAAACCAGTCACAGGGTTTCCACAACTCTAGCATTTTTCCCACAGATCATGATGCAACATTCTCAAAACTTCCAGATACAAATTTTGGTTGACAATTTGATCCAGAAGGACAAATTCTGTGTGTATTACAAGGGGCCCACCCTCCAAACATTAATTCTGGGGTTTTTTTGGGGGGTCCTCCCTCTTATAGCTATCTAGGTATGTCTGGTCTTAGCAAATAACTGAGGGTTTTTCTCTGTTAGTTTTCCTTTAGTAGTAGAATAGTGCTCTTTGAGTACATGGAGGGAGCTTGAAAATGTCCTCTCTTTTCCCAGGATCTGGGTTCACAAGTGAGTTCCAAGGAACTGTGATAACAGAATTAGGACCAGTATTGATAATACTATAAGAGTCCTTGACTCCCCCAAGTAACCTTCAGTTCTCATAGGCCATAGAGGTATCAGAAGAACTAAAGAAGCAGTTATAAATTACTGAATCCCATTCTACGGGCTTAAAAAAATTCACATGTGGATGTGTACATGTAAATTCAGGTGATGTAAATTCTACCTAAAAGCAGAATTACAGACTTTATGAATTTATTCAATGACATTTGCTAACACTACTATGTGCCAAGTATCAGATCAGCTTTCAGTATTCTTAGTATCCTGGTCTGTCTAATTGCATAATAATCATCATTTCTTCTTTCTTTGATTCCTCTTGTTTTATCACCTATTATTAATTTATTCAGTTTTCATTAATTATCTATTGGGTAGTATCAACTAATGTGTGTAGTGAGAGGATACAAAGATAGTTGAAATATAATCTCTGGGCTGCAGTCCCATACATCTACAGAGTTGGCATGGTGAGTCTCACAATATTTGACATTCTTTTTCGTGGTAATTCATGTGGTTTTGTTCATATAGGCCTACAAAAAGCAACTTCCTGGAATCCCAAACCTTCGACAATTAGGAGAGTGTTTTAATACTAAACTACAGCCAAATCTGCTATGGCTTACCAGTTTGGGGTTTCATTTCTCTTTTTACAGAGTTCTCCACTTAATATTTTGTTGTTGTTGAGGCTAGAAAGGAGAGGTATATGTGATATCCATGTTAACATTTGTCCCAAACCAGTTTCTATAAAAATCAGTTTGAGAAATTAATCTTTAAAACCTCAATTGCCTTATCTGACAAATGGAGTAATAGTGTCTAACATGTAAATTGCTTTGAAGATAAAATGAAATAATATGTAAAAGATGATTATATATAATAGTAAAATGATAGTGGAGGATAAAGAGAGAAGTAGAGCAGACGAATTTATGTCACGTGTTTATTTTCATGAATAAAAACACTGTAATAGTATACTAACCTCCATGATTAATGCAGAACCAGGATGATTTCTTTCTTGAAGAAAAAAAATGCTTTTGTTCCTGGTTTTGTTTGTTTGCTTGTTTGTTAATCATGAAGATCTTTTTAGTGAAGTACAAGAATCTATTCCATATTTTTATGTTCTTTATATTTTCATGACTTTCTCTTCTCTCTTAGCCTACGTCGGCTTCTCTCGTATTACTTGGAAATTGTTCTGTGTTCACCATTCTCCCAACTTCGTTATAGGAAGACAGTATTTTCTTTTAGCATATGATTGCATTTCCTTTTCACTTAAAAATATCTCTGAAGTAAGAGATAAGCCCATATATTTTTGTTTAATGAAAATGCATTTGAAAAAGCCATTGCTGACGATTATATTGAGAAAATGCAAGATTCTTGGTTTCAGAGGCCCTGTTTTACATTATGTAAAATGTATTTAAAGCCAACAAACCACAGTGAAGACAGAATGAAGCATATTTTATCCAACTTTTAGGGAAATCTATGTGACACGAATAAATACAAGTTCAAAACGAGTCCAACACAGAATATGGTAGAAATAATTAGGCCTGCCTGAAAAAAAGACAAAGGCATCCTGATTTGGTTTTCTAAGGGCTTGTAGGATGCCTACCCTTGGTAGATAAAGTATATTTAAGAAAATGCAAACATTCAGCAATTAAAATGCTTCAAGTTGAAACCAATTAGGGTAAGGATAGTACAGGTAACTATATTAAAGTGGGAAACAGATAAAAAACTATTATATACAGAAATCTTTAAATATATGTGTGTGTATATATATATATGTATATATATTTAATTGTTCCCACTCTCAAACTTCTTCCCAGTTATCCCAGGAACATATATACAAAGAAATCCAGTACAACAGATTTGGAAGGGCTACATGTAAAAATATGTAGAAGCAAAGTAATGGATTTAACTTTAGCAATGAGTGAAAGGCTTAAGTGTCAAAACTCAGGAAAAGTATTTTAGCTGAAAATAATGGGCTCTTGAAATACATTCTCAGAAGAAAGGAATGAAGATAAAAGTTGTTCTTCTGATGAAAATAGTAATTAGAAATTAAAGACAAGGGAGAAAAATTGATACACATGATAGCCCCAGTGATTGTTGCTTCCTGGAGAAAGAGTTCCAAGAGAAAGACAGCTGGCTGGCACTGGGAAATCACTTCCTGGAATAACTGGGAAGAAGTTTGAGAGTGGGAACAATTAAATTAAATATCAGTAAAAAGGCAGTCAACTGTTAAGGGAAATATACAACAGATCTTTATAAAACATCATTATTATTATGAGATTTATAGCATACTATTCCATGGTAGCAATCATTTACTACCTTTTGTAGTAAAGGGATCAAATAAAAGGATCAATAAAACAACCTTTTAAAACAATAAAGCAAACATATTCCACACATTTTAGAAGAAATAAAGACAAAATTTGTTGTGAGTTTAAGTTTGTTTAGGTTTTTTTATGGCAAGTTTAATTAATCAAAATTCAAAACAGAAGCAAACATTATTTTTCTAAAGTATAATTGAGAATTTAAAATTAGAGGAGCCCAGGCAGTATGTACTAAAGATCTGACCATCTTCTGGCTAATTCATTTAATGTGGATAACCTCAAAGTATTCTTTTTAACTTAACTTGTACCATTAGAATTAGCTTGCTATAATATTAACTATGTATGGCCAAGTGCCCCTTTTGTGCTATATACATATAGCATGAGAAATATGTGTACAATTTAAGATTTTTCAGCAATATAAATATTACAAAATTATGCAGTAAACACAGACTATATACAAATGTTATATATGTGTGTATATATATGTGTGTGTATATATATATATATAAATTTCTGTAGATACAATGAAAAGTCTAAATTTTTCACATATAGTAACTCATGTATTTCTTGCAAAAACCCTGTAAGGTAAATTATATTATCCTCATATTATACTTAAGTGAGTACACAAAGGCCCTAAGATTTGAGTAATTTGCCCAAAATTTCAGAGCTTGTTACTTTTTAAAATTTCATTTTCAATATGTGAGGTACAATTCAGGGTTGGGTATACAAATGTTCATTATGCAGATACCCTTGTTAATGAAGTGTGCCTCCCCTCCCCTGGCAATTTCCCACTACTGACAATCCTGACCCCACCTTCCCCTGGCAGTTTCCCGCTACTGCCAATCCCTTTCTTATAGTACTATGATAGTTGTTCAAGGTCTGCTTATGAATGAGAACATGTGATACTTGTTTCTTTTTTTTCTGTGATAGATCACTCAGTATTATAGACTCTGAGTCTATCCAAGTTGTTAAGTTCATAATTTTGTCCTTCTTTATGGCTGTGTAATATTCCATCATGTATATGTACCACATTTTTAATCTAGTCCTCTTTTGATCAGCAGCATAGTTGGTTCCATGTTTTTGCTATTGTGAATAATGCTGCAATTAATGTGCATGTGCAGGTATCTTTTTCATAGGGTGATATTATTTCCTCCAGATATATTCCCTGTGGGGAGATTTAGATCTTTTAAGAATGGCCACACTCTTTTCCACAGAGGCTGTACTAGTTTACACTCCCACCAGCAGTGTAGAGGCAGTTACTTTTATTTCAGTCTAGGACATCTGATGCCTGTGGGGTTTTTGTACCACTATGTCAGGCAGCCATCAAATAAACAGAGAGATATACGATAGTGGACCCCCAAAAAACTGGAATTTATTTCTTTTAAAAATTATGTACTTATTCGTACATATTTAAACTTCAGTCATCTTCAAAGTACTCTCCGTTTGATGCAATACACCTTTCAAGATGGTTTTTCTATTGTTCAATATGCTTTTCAAGCTCATCAATTTTGATGGCTTTTAGTGCTACTGCCACCTTTTTGTTTCACCTCTTCCACGGCAAAATGCTTCCCCCTTTGAGGACTTTTTTTTTTAATCTGAGGAAACAAAAGAAGTCATTCCAGGCAAGATCGGGCATATAGGGAGGGTGGAGCACGGGGGTCCTTCCGTTTCTGGTCAAAAACTGCTGAACACACAGTGTGGTGCAGACAGACGCATGCTAGAAGAGCTAGTGACATGTTTGCCACAACTTGGGACATTTCTTCTACAAGCCATGTCCCAACCTTCTCGAACTTCCAGACCAAAACTTTGGTTGACCATTCATTCTGGAGGAACAAATTCTGAGCATACTTCCAGGGGCCCGTCCTCCAAAAGATAATTCTGAATTTTTGGGGGTCCCCCTTGTATATACTTATGAAATATTTGTTAAAACTGGAAAAAAAAAATGAGAGCAGAGGAGGACATACCTAACTCTGAGCAGTTGGAGAGAAGGTTAAGAAAATCTTACTTGAAAGTTAAGTAGGAATTCACTGAGGTAGTAAGTTGAAGAAGGACAATTCTTGCAGAGATGTAAATACATGGTGATGTGAAAGAGCATGCTTTTGGGGAAGAGATGGCAAATAAATGCTGCTGGCATACAAAGTAGAAGGATGTACAGTCACTAACTTGAGTTAATTTATTTTCACAGCTTCACTGCATAGGAAGTAAATATTCACTTGCTAAATTACTGGTCCTTTTTCTGAATCCAAAAACATATTCCTCTCAAGTGAAGTAGACTTCCATAATAACTAAGCAACTGATTGATGGGCTAGATACAAACATTCATCAGATAGCTAAAGTGACTACCTGATCATTTCAAATTCCAGTATTGTAATTTTACCAAAAAGCAAAGCAAATAACATACTTTTTTGAGTTGGTCAATCTAAACTATACAGAGACAATTCAAAACAGCATTTTTTTTAATCTTCTTAGAAATATTCTATCTTCCTAGAGAACACAGCTCTCTTTGTTTCCATTAATGTGTCTGCTTCTACAATCTTTGTTGTTGTTGTTGTTGTTTTTAAGTTGGAGTCTCACTCTGTCGCCCAGACTGGAGTGCAGTGGCCGCTCCCGGGCCCCTGCAGCCTCGACCTGCTGGGCTCCGGCGATCCTTCCGCCTCAGCCTTCCAAGCAGCTGGAACTACAGGCGCGCGCTACCATGCTACCATGCCCGGCTCATTTTGATTTGTTGTAGAGATGAGGTCTCACCAAGTTTCCCAGGTGGGTCTCGAACCCGCGGGCTCAGGCAATTCACTCACCTCAGCCTCCCAAAGGTGCGGGATTACAGACTGAGCCACCGAGCCCGGCTACAATCTTTGTTTTTAAGTTATTTGAACAATTTTTAAAATACCATAATCTGGTCTATTCTGTCACAGGATCTTTATTTAATAGGAATCCAAATATAGACAACAATATACGGAGTGGCTTTATATTAAAATAGACTAGGCTATTAACAATTCTTTAAATTTTTCTATCAGTCCCTCTTACAGCTAAAATCTTTGGATTCTTTTTAAATTTTTGAGATATTCAATCATATTCTCAATAAAATAGTTTTCTTGAACTGCTTTGGAACTTCCTCTGAGAAAAAAAATCTTTAATTTTGGGGGTGCATAATTGGTGTCCCAAGTTAACTAAATTAGACAATTGACTTTGTGATTCACCAAATTTCATTTCCACTACTTTCCCAATATTCCACCCATACTTCACTCTTATTTGAATTCCTTAACATTTTTCTGGAATAAAATTGAATCTTAAATTTGAAGCCATGACCTAATTGGGACTCATGTATCTTCATTTAGTTCCTACTACTGTTTCTACTACTTTCCATTCCCTCCTTCCACTATAATAACCAAAGCTCCTTGAAGATACAGCTCTTGTACTTACACTCAACCATGGGATCTCAAGTGCTGATACTAGACAAACCAGAATTTGAGTGTCATGCTCTTTAGAGAGGCCTAGTTCCTGATGCACAGTCAATTCCCCACAACCGCCTCTAAAGTCCCCAAATAGTCCATTTCATAGTTGCTCACATACTGATAATAATTTAAAAAACACAACAAATCCAACACCCTGTCTAATTCTCTCTGCAGAGTGGAACATTTGGGGCTCTGCCCCTCCTCTCATCAGGGCTGCCCACAGAACTGTTGTTGCTTCCTAGAACAGCTACATTTCAAGTTGTCAGCTCCAACAATGAAGTTTCCATGACGCAATCATCTCTTGAATGGAATTGAATTCAATCAGAACATATATTTCAAAGACCATAACTACCTAAATATCAGCTAATGAGAGTGTCTTAGCTTGTACTGGTATAACAAAATACTATAAACTGAGTGCCTTGTGGACAACAGAAATTTATTTCTCATAGTTCTGTAAGCTGAGAAGTCCAAGATCAAGGCTTTGGAAGATGTATTGTCTTGCTTCCTGGTTCATTGACAATGTCTTCTTGCTGCATCTTTACTTGGTGGGAAGAGCAGGAAAGAGCTCTCTGGAGTCCCTTTTACATGGACAATAATTCATTCATAATTGCACCACTCTAATGACCTAATACCTCTCAAAGGCCCCACCTCTTAATAACATCATATTGGAAATCAGGATTCCAACACATAAACTTGGGGGAGGATACAAACATTCAGTTCATTGCATTTCACCTAGACTCTCCAAAATTCATGCCCTTCTCACATGCAACATACTTTCATTTCATCCCAATAGCCTCAAAGGTCTTAACTCATTCCAGCTTCAACTCTAAATCATATAAATATCATCTAAATTAGATGTTGGTGAGAATCAACATACAATTCATCCTTAGCCAAAATTCCTCTCCAGTAGTGAACCCGTGAAACAAAATAAGTTATATGCTTCCAAAATACAATGATGGGACAGGCATAGTATAGACATTTCCATTTTCAAAGGGAAAAATAGGAACGAAGACAGGGGTGAAAAATCCCAAGCAAATTCAGAACCCAAGAAAGCAAGCTTCATGAAATCATAAAGCTCAAGAACAATCCTTTTTGGCTCAATTTTCAGTCTTCCAGACTCACTGGGGTGGCAATATCACCCCCACAGTCTGGCTAGGCCTTTCTCACGTGGTCTTTGCAGCAGCCCAAGCCATGGCTTGCTTCCCTGTCAGGGAGGTAGTCCATTGCAAGCAAGGACTCTAAGTTATCACAACCCCAAGAGAAGCTCAAATCTAAGGAGTTGCCTCTATGAAAGACCACTAGCTTATGAATATTGTCAGCCTAGAAATTTTCATTTTCCAAAAAAGATGAGATAAGAAGAGAAACGGTCTCTCCAGAACACCTGAAAACCTGAAAATGATAACCATGGCAACTGTATTTCTGTAGAGGTAGGTGCCTCAGTGTATACACCTTACACAAGGCTTCATATGATTAAACTAGAAATAAAAGTTTGGAGCCGGGCTCGGTGGCTCAGCCTGTAATCCCGCGCCTTTGGGAGGCTGAGGTGAGTGGATTGCCTGAGTCCGCGGGTTCGAGACCCGCCTGGGCAGCGAGACCTCATCTCTACAATAAATCAAAAAAAAATCAGCCGGTCGTGGTAGCACGCGCCTGTAATTCCGGCTACTTGGAAGGCTGAGGCGGAAGGATGCCGGAGCCCAGCGGGTCGAGGCTGCGGTGGCCGGGAACGGCCACTGCACTCCAGTCTGGGCGACAGAGTAAGACTCCAACTCAAAAGAAAGAAAGAAAGAAAGTTTGGTTGAGGTGCTTTTTTATAGTTATTTTATTTCTGCCACCTAAAATTCAGATTTCCTTTTCTGTTTTTTCATTAGTCACATGAACTATGGTTCTGAGTGATTTTACACTGATACTAGAAAACAAATAAGAAGTTAAGTTCCCCACATGCATTCATTTGTGCATAAAATTTTTAGTGAAATTAGAAACAGTCACTGGAGGGTCCTAAAATACTAATGACAATAGAAAAATCTAATTAACCCAATTTTCTCTTTCACTCAGTGAACTATTAATTTAAAAATATCAAACGATATTTTTGCAGAATTTTTGAAGAGGATAATTTCCACCTATTTTTATTTATTCACTTGTATAAGTATATGGGATATATGTATAATTTTGTTACAAGCATATATTGCAATTGCATTGTTCACCTATTTTTATAGTGAGAAAAGATTGTCTTCTAAAATATGCCAAGTTACATGAATATTAGCTCTATAAATTTATGTCACTTCTGCAAATGGTTTCTTGGGAGGATAAACTCTTCCTCATTTTAGAAGAGTCACTTTAAAAAGAAATTTTATAATGTTGCCTATAATTAAACTGTGTAGTAGACAATATCATATCTCTGAGTTTATGATAATTTAGTATAGGCTGCATTTAAATCTTATATATTCCTTAAAGGGATGACCCACGTCCAATTTATTTATTTAAAAAAAAGATCTTCCTGGTCCCAAAACACCTAGGGACAGTGTTTTAAACAATACTAAATACTGATGAATAAATTAAAAGAATTCATGCACTTGAAATTATTTAAATTCAATATATTACATAACTTTGACATCATCATTTCATGATTTAATTTCCTTGTGAAATGTCCGAATCCCCAAAGATTTTTAAATATATTTGAATTATGTCTAACCATAGTATCATCAACTATGATAAATTCAATTATTTTGGATTTATATAAGGAATTAGATTGATAACTGTTATCTGTTATAATTATTTATGGACTTATCACATAAAAATTTAAGTTTAAGGCAATTGAGAAAACACTCTATTAAAAAAGAATAAACTGGAGCAGATTCACCAGAACATGTTAAACTATTCTGGTGAATTTTAGTTTTGTTAAATTCTTGAATATGTTTGGCCTAACACATTTCCTTTTAATTCCCTTAATATACCCTGTGGATTTCCACATAAATTTGAACCCTATGTTTCAGATTAATTTATACTTAACTCATCAACATGTTTGATAAGAATTATTTGAAGCACAAAGTCTCATGAACAGTTTTTGTAGGCTCTTTTATTTTAGTTAGTAAACAACTGGAACCTGAACCCAGAAATCTTGGGGCTTCATTTAATACTAAAATTCCATAAAGAATGAAAGAATTCTTAACTGGATCAGGCACACACTGCCTTTGATAGTGTCTAGCTCCAAATCTTGCAGCTGGGAGAAATTATTTTGATAGTTCATTCTATTTCTTGTCACTTTTATTTGAGAGGATATAAGCCTTTGATGGTGCATAACTTGTTTAAGTCAGATCTAGCTGCCACCACATCAGCTCTATTTGTTCATGCAAGTTGAGGTACATGCTGTCACTACAGTCAGCCTGCTCATCAAGGATTCTGAAAGGCTTTCCTCTCCTAGTTGTAAAGAAGAAAATTAAGCAGTATAATTAAGTAATTTCCCCAGATCTATCTACTACAATTTATTTGTTTATGAAGGAAGAAAAAGACAGAAACTTTTACCTGGCATTCTTTTGGGTCTGAAGGAACCAGCATAAAATTATCTACTTAATGATTTTTCCACAAGCTAATTATTTCTAGATTTTCCAGTGTAACTCCAGCATCTTCAATAAAGTATGAGAGCCATCTATTTTTATTATCTGCCAACTTGGGAAAACGTACACTAAAGATCTGTGAATGTTCGCTAGTTGTTCTCTGCCATCTATCATTCCGTGGGGTTTTCATTTTCTCATTAAAATGGCTGACATGCCACCTTTTTTTTTTTTGGAAATTAGCAATCACACTTTCTGTTTCTCCTCCTTCCTTGTGGGTATTTCTCCAACAGGTGTCAGATCATGGTTTCCCTGTGGTTTGTATTTAAAAGACCCATAACACTCTGTGAGACATTAGATATAATCTGCTTATATTAATGTCTACTTTTCCCTCCACCCACTCTCAATACTTCCTTCATTACTGAACTCCAAGCCTTTCCTGTTACTTCTAAGGACTCCTTTGGAAACAAGATCTTAGGTCTAAAGGCATTCTTTTCCTTCTGCTACCCATTGTGAATTAGAAATAAAAATCCTCTGGCTTTCAGATATATGTAATTTCTGTAAAAGAAACATAAAAACGTAAAAATTGAAATAAGAATAATCCAAAGGAAATTCCTAAGGAGAAAAATATCTCTCTTTCATCAACTCTCCCAGGAATTAAAGAGAGATGTAACAGATATGTGTGGTATTTAGAGGGGGAAAAAATGCACCTTTCAATATAGAGTGTAAAATCTACCTTCTGAGCTTTATAAATAAAGGTTCTGATCTTTTCTTTTATCAAAATAGAGAAGTATAAATTAGCACGCATACACATACACATGGATACACACACAGACACAACTACAGTGAAAAAAACACATGACTAAGTTGCATATTAGGTGTGAGTACACTTTCTCCTTCTCGGGATTTTCCTGGTGGTGGGTTTAAGGACAAAATAGTTGACTCACAGTAGAGAGGAGAAGCTCTTCATGGTCATAAATGGGGAACAAATAAAGATTCAACTGTTAAAGATGAAGTGAGAAACTGTTTATTGTTTTAAACCTTCCCTAGTTATATTCTCAAATTTTTACTATTGAAAACTTTAAATATTATGTTTTATTCAAGATCCATGATTCATTTTCTTCAATTAAGCTTCTTAAATATGTCCTTTGTGACTTAGGGAACCAATTCTTATGTTCATCCAATTGATCTAGTTTTAATCTCTAATCTCACTGCTGAGATATAAAAAATATAAAGTGTGTTTCATTAGTTTTCTTACAAAATTAAAAGATGTATGTGACATATCTCCCTTACTTTAGTTTTGGTTCCTGGAAAAGCAGTGTTTAATTCGTTGTGGATCCTCCATAGCTCTAATCATGATTTCTTGCATATAGCAAGTATTTAAAATACATATTAAATGAATGGGCAAGAGGAGGAGATTACCTTACCAAAATCTAGAAGACCTTTTTCAAATGTGGTCTGTGGACTGTGTGCATCATTCACTCATTTGAGACTTCATTTCAAAAGCACTTAATTGGGCCCCACTTTAAACCTATAAAACCTATTATGCATTAGTAAGCTCACCAACAGAATCTGGGCATGTAAAGTTCAGAACCCCTGATCAAGAAAAATATTGGTGCTTCACCATTTTAGTCTATAGTGAATATCAGTAATATGAAGGAGGGCTTCTATCCTGGGATTTTGTGAGACCTAAACTTTCTCTTTGCTTCTGAGTAGTGTTTAGAATCTCATCTGTATCCCTAAGCAGAGATTTTATTGTAGTGGTGGAGGATTATGCACTATTTGGAAATAGTGACTAATTGTGGCTAAATGTACTTTATTTTATAGATATATAAGTATATAGTATATTTATTTAATCCTTATATTAATCTCTATTTATTAGGTAACATCATTAGGATCATAATAAGAATTATAAGATAACTGAAATATAAAAATGGGTAACTTGTCCATGGTCACACAATTAGTAAGTGGCAGAGCCATTCACACCCAGGAATTGTGGTTCTTAAGTTCACATGCTTAACTACTAGGCATAACCACCCAACAATAAAAGACGGTAAAGAACAGTGGTCTAGGTAGTTCAAGGGCCAAGAGATCATTGTGCTTCTATAAGAAGACTTCTGAGAAATTCATGATGTACTTCTGTCACTGAGTTACTACAAGCAATTGTGAAGACCTGATTTGATAGCTAAGTTGCCTTCACACCTCTACAACCTAGTCACAATCGTCATTCTTGGAACTGGTGGCTCTGATACATATTAGTAAGAGCTGTCACTCGGGGACTGAGGTTCTCAGGTGTGAGAGTCATGGGGAAGCTGAGACAAAGAAACAGATTTCTGAGTGAAACTGTGGATTCCATGTAGAGCGTAAATGAAAGCATAAATCTAAGAAAACACAAATTGATATATTCATTACTGTGGATCAACTAGGAAATGAGAGCCAGGAATTTCTTATATTTCTTGATGCTGGCCCAGGTTATATAAGACTTACCAAAATTAAAGGAATCAGGAAATATAGACTCCAGACCAAGTTATTTCCACCAACCTGAAGGAAATAGCAGTATATTAATACAGTTTCCTGGGTGTTGAGAAAAATCATCGCCTTGGGTTTAGGGTAATTTATAGCAAGAGTAAGGGCTGACAGATATTTTACACTTTAGCCTTCTCTGAATAGGAAGGGCTAAGAGTTATTCAATTTTTTTCTCTAATCAGAATAGCACGGTTCTATTTATGACACTCAGTTATTATCAACTAGAGGAATATAATGTAAAGTGTCCTTCTGAGGCAGCTTCCTGATTCTCTCTTTGCTCTTAATAAGACCTGAAGATAGAGCTCTCAAAATAGAAATTTTGGTCTCAGTACTCAGGGGAACAGTTCAGTTAATAAGAGAGCTAAGACCCTGAATTATATGAGTTATTGAGATAGGATGTACATTTTAAATTATCAAGCATTTATTGAATGCTTGCTACATTCCAGGCACAATGCTAGTCTCCAATGGGAGAATTTCCTGCAAGACATAAGGAAGAGTATATAGTAGAGCAAGAAGTAAGGGGATAAGGCAAATTCTAGTTACTAGGTCTGGTGATCAAACACAGGGAAGGACACAAAGTAGATCATTCTTCTGAGGAATGGTTTTTGAATACTGATTAAAGTCCCTTTAAAAAAAGTATTCTCTTTCTCTCAACAAGGTAGGATTCTTTTTTCAAAGTAAACCCTAAAAATAAAACTGACAAAGGGAAAATATCTTTGGAAAAATATGCAACAAAATGTAGTTTTCAGCCTGAATATATCAATACAATTCAACATGCATTTAAATTAAATATGAATTATTCACCATCAAGAAAGTTCAAAGCCCTTAAACTGAATTTGTTTGGCCTGTTTGGCTGCAAAATAAATGATGGGTGGTCTTTTCAGGCACTTGTCCAAGTCCAATCACATTACATTTTCATAGCATCAATATTAAAAAACCCCATCCCTGTTGCATCAACAACAGTGCATGGGAATACCTCCCAAACCCATGACAGCCAGCACATTACACTGACACATTTACTCCACGAGCCAGACTCTGCTGTTTTCCAGGAAATACAAACTCAGCAAGCAAAGAAAGGATTTGCATGTTATAACTCAGAGTTCTACCACTTAAAACACATCACATGAATTTGAGGACTGAGGATTCATCTTATTAATAGTTGACTTTGCAAAAGCAGGGACATTATTTTTCCAGCTCAAATGTCAGAAAAGAGGCTAAAATGCAAGTTTTATTACTTCGAAATAAATTTATTTTCCATCTCATAGGATGCCTCTCAGTTGAATTTTTCATAACTCTGAAAACTGAGATAGAGTTACTGTATATCAACTATTACTGTATATCAACTATCATTTTTTTTCCTCTCCTCTAGTATATAAAGTGTGGCTTATAGGCCAGACAACATAGATTTGAGTCTGCAATTCTGTTACTAACTCCAGTGTACCTAAGCAAGACACTTAACTCCTCTCAAGTCTAGTTTTCTAGCCTACAACTGTATTGACTAAATTGAATAGGTTTTGAAAGGGCTGTATGATGATTGTTGCAATCTTAAGTATTATTCAAATAACTTAGCATTAATGATAATCACCTCACTGAGGTTAAGGATTATATACACACTTGTTCAACTAACTTACCTTTTGTATAGAGATAATGATAATTGAACAGTATTGAATATTTGCTAAGTGTCAGGCTCTGTTCTAAATGTTTTACTTGCATAAACTGATTTAATCTTTACCACAAGCCTACGAAGTAGTTACTATTACTATTTCCAATACATATGGAACATCTGAGGTTCAGGGAGGTGAATGGAGCAACTGAGATTCCAACCCCAGAGTCCCACTTTATGACCACTCCTACATAAGGTATATTATATGAGAGGACAACAATAAATTTAGGTTAAGAGCATGCTATTGAGAGACCCAGGAAACCAAGAAACTTATTTGCTGTAAAAGTAGCGTTTAGTTCACTGAATTTCATATATCCCCACCTCATGTTTACTATATATTTTGTGTATTCCTACCTCATGTATTTTATGAAATTTTAGTACTTTAAATCCTACCTCAGACCCCGTAGAATTAGGCATATGTCGGGTTTTAAGCAGTGTTTGTATTTAGAACTCTTGGGTTAAGCATTGTCAGCCCCAAATTAGCAGACTAACTTATGCTTTTACAACGGGATGTAAATGATAAAGCGATAAGCCCCTTTCAGACATTCCTACAAGGTGGCAGCAGACTCAGAGGCGCCAGCTGCTCTCTATCACCGGTTTTTATCCCAGTGATAATTTACACGCAGTGGCTATGTAAACCTGCAGGGAACAAAGACTTTTATAAAAGTAACCGCCTTGCTATAATACGCTTGTGATATTTTATAAATTCCCAGAATTAGTATATGATTTTCTACCCCACATTCACTGTATGGGTTTGCAGCATTCATATTTAAAACTTTGTTAAGTTTGGCTTTTGTTGTCCCATAATGACCATGTTATGTTATGTAAATGTTAAGCAAACAAGCTTTCCTAAGCATACCTTGGGCTGGATCCGTAAACTAAAGGGCTAATGTAACCGTTTGCCTGCTGGCTCAGGTTACTTCATACGCAGGGACTGTATGGGCCTAACTTATCTAACATTCTTCTCGGCCCATTACGTAGGTTTCTGTCAATCACGGGCAGCACCCACCAATACCAAGTGTTCCCATACCCATTAGGAGAAATTACCCAATCATGTAAAATCAAGTTTGGAGTTCTTTCCCCTCCCTCTGTAATTGTGCCTAAAAACTGCTTGCCATTATGAATTGGGGCTCTCGTCCCTGAAGCTGCTGCTTCGGGTGTGAGCCCAGACTCAAGCCTGAATAAAGACCCTCATGTGTTTGCATCAGAGCTGGCTCTTTGTGGTCTCTATCTCTCATTAGAGTCCCGGGTTCAACATTATACAACTGGTGGCCACTGGGCCAGTGATCAGTCAACCTTGACTCTGTTTCTAGTTCAAGGACCTCCTAGTCAGAGTATGGAACCACACAGATACTCATGAAACACTTTCTTGACTCACAGATGAGCTTCATGTTCTTTTGTAAGCCTCTGAATCCCAGTTCACCTTGCCCCCTCACTGATACATATGAGGCTCAATGAGAAAACACATAAACAAGTGAAAAGTGCTATGAACATATTTGTTAAGAAGCAAGTGACAGTGCTTGAATAAATAGCTAGACTGGCATGCTTCTGAGCTCCACGCTTACTTTATCTTTTTTTTTTTTTTTTTTTTTGGTCCTGTTTGGTATGTAGGGAATTAGGTTTTGATATCAGGGTAGAACTTGCTGATTATATTTTCCATGTACAGAAAAGTCAGGAGGTGTTGGGAGATATATACAAGGCCAAGCATCTTCCTGCAGGTCCATCTGGTAAATCCTCCATGGAACATTCAAGGCCTAAAGGATAGCTCTCCTGCCAGATCATTTCCTGTGTTATATCCTGAGGCCTCCACATTTTGGGCTACTCACCCCTGCAGGCCCTCCCCTCTACAGCTGTCCTGGCTGATAAATTTCAACACATAAAATCTATGTACCTGCTCTTGTACCAATACCATGCTGCTTTGATTACTGTAGCCTTGTAGTAAAGTTTGAAGTCTGGAAGATCGATACATCCTGCTTTTTTTTCTTTTGCTAAGAACTCCTTTGGCTATTGTGCTTGTTTATACTTTTATATGAATTCTTTATTGTCATTTCCAGGTCTGAGAAGAATGATGTTGTTAACTTAATGGGTATTGCATTGAATCTGAAGATTGCCTAAAGGGCTAAGTTTTAAATTTAAAAGACGATAGCAAAGTCAGGGAAACAAGCATGTCAGTTTGTCAATTATGACAGGAGCCTCAGCCCTTTGACATTATAAGGGGAGGGACCTTGACTACTGAGCAATCCTTAGGTTTCAAGGAGTAGCCTACAGTGCTCTGCCAAATGCTGTAGACTTGATGGATTTTCAGTCCCAAGAAGTGAGGAAAACAAGGTGTTCACACAAATCCAAATACTTCTCCAGGGCTAAGTGGTCATTCAAGAATCCACTGAGCAAGATACTCTTTTTTTTTTTTTTTTTAAGAAGGATTTATTGAAAGTACAGAAAAGCTCCCACAGTGGGAGGGGACCTGAGGGGGTGCCGATAAGGTAGTCTTTTATTTATTTATTTACTTATTTATTTATTTATTTATTTATTTATTTTTATTTTTTTGAGTTGGAGTCTCATTCCATCACCCAGACTGGAGTGCAGTGGCTGTTCCAGGCCACCACAGCCTCGACCTGCTGGGCTCCGGCATCCTTCTGTCTCAGCCTTCCAAGTAGCCGGAATTACAGGCATGCGCTACCACACCTGGCTGATTTTTTGATTTATTGTAGAGATGAGGTCTCACTGCCCAGGCAGGTCTCGAACCCGTGGGCTCAAGCAATCTACTCACCTCAGCCTCCTTTTAATAGATAACTATTTATCATCAAAACAGACTGTTAGGAGGTGTAATGGCATGTTTACTCTAAACCATATGAACTAGCTTTTAACTTTAGCCCTAGTTTCCTGAAACACTACTCATGTTCCCAAGATTAAGTGCTGCTGACATTTAGAAGACAGGCTTTGTACTTTCAGAGGACTTGATTTTTCAACTTCATGGGAGAAAAATTCATGGGAGTTCTAAGAATCTGTCTACCCTATTATTGAAGTCTTTTCTCTGTTCTGTTCTATCTAGGCAATTTTACTTATTATGGCCATAGAGTCCTGTTGGGGCATGGTTATAGCACAACCAAATAATGTTTTAGCATTTTCTTTTGTTTAGAAATTTTGTATGTTTTTAGTATTATTTAACAGCCTTTGAGCAGTTTTTCACTCAGGATTTGAACATTGCTTTAGCTAAGATCAAAGTCAAGTTTCCAGAATTTTCAATTATCTAAATTTTTATGCAAATGGGAAGCCAAAATACTTTCTTCTTTGTAAATGTCCATGTTATTTTGTTTTATAAATGCTGGGCCCAAAATTATCATTTTTGTGTGCCAGGTTTTAAATGCTTGGTGACTAAAAATTATCAGATAATCTGAGTCTTTCTGGCAGAGTACAGAATTATGTCTTAGGTAGAGAAAATACTAGGTGATTCAATGAAAATACACTGAAAAATATGAATTGGTTTAAAACATCAGGGGAATGTGATTTTATATTTCCTTCAAGAGTGTAGGGGAAACTTTTCTCTAAGGATCGCATATCTGTATTATTTAATAAAAATTAACTAGCAGTAAATACAGACAGTACCAAAAAATGTACATAAATTTTAAGAAAGGAAAAAGGTGTATTAAATTGTAATACTTAGCTGGGCTCGGTGGCTCAGCCTGTAATCCCGCGCCTTTGGGCGGCTGAGGTGAGTGAATTGCCTGAGCCCGCGGGTTCGAGACCTGCCTGGGCAGCGAGACCTCATCTCTACAATAAATCAAAAAATCAGCCGGGCGTGGTAGTGCATGCCTGTAATTCCGGCTACTTGGAAGTCTGAGGCGGAAGGATCACCGGAGCCCAGTAGGTTGAGCCTGCGATGGCTGGAAGTGGCCACTGCACTCCAGTCTGGGTGACAGAGTGAGACTCCAACTCAAAAAAAAAATTGTAATACTTATTTAGTTCTAAAATTATTAAGATTTATTATGCATTTTGTCTTCTAAACAGCACTTAGGTACACAATTGCTCAAGGTTTAGTTATATAAGGATAATATACGTCTGGAAGCTCAACAAGTTTCAATTTCTGCAGAATAAAGCATTCACCATTTATGAGAGACACATACTAGTTGTCAAAGATGAAAACAGAATTATACCATGCATTCTAACGTATTAACAAGGAAAGAAGTTATCATTGAAATATTATGTAGTTTGCTTAAAATCACTCCCAGCATAATGAACATTTGTCTACCCAACCCTGAATTGTACCCATCTTTAAAATTAAAAAATTGAAATTAAAATAATGAAATAAAGTCAGTTGCAGAAGTTTTACATCTTTCATTTATTGATTGATTTGTTTATTTTTTATTATAAAGATGTGTGTTACAATTCAGCATTAGATTTACAAACATTGATCATGCAGGGACCCTGGTTGACAAGGTATACCCCCTCCTTCCCTTAGCAGTATCCCTCCACTACCAGTCTCACCCCTTCCTCTCGACAGTTTCCCACTACTGCCAATCACTTTCTTATAGCACTATAATTGATCAAGTTCATCTTATGAGTGAGAACATATGGAACTCTGTTCTTTAATTCTGTGATAAATCACTGAGAGTGACCGACCTCAAATCCATCTAATGTTCTGCCAAATCCTTATATCTGTCCTTCTTTATGGTTACATAATATTTCATTGTGTATATGTACCACAATTTTTTATCCAGTCAAGCTTCAATGGGCAACATGGTTGGTTCCATGTTTTTTGCAATTTTCATTAGAACTGCAACAAATATACTTGTGCAGGTATGTTTTATGTAATTTGACTTCCTCCAGGTATATTCCCTATAGGTGAATTACTGAGTCATATGGTAGGTCAATTTCTAGTCCAATTAGAAACTGCCATGCTGTCTTCCCAAGAGGTTGCACTAGTTTTCAGTCCACCTGCAGTGTGGAAGCATTTCTTTTTCTCCGAATCCTTGCCAGCATCTGTGTAGATTGTTTTATTAATGATGGCCATTCTTATACGGGCTTGGTGGTATATCAGGGTGGTTTTGATTTGCATTTTGCTGATGATGAGTGAGGCTGAGCCCTTTTTCATTTGTCTGCTGGCAGCCATATCTCTTCTATTGAGAGGTGTCTGTGATGTATTTTTCCCACTTTTTAAAGGGGCTCTTTGTCTGTTTCCTTTCAGAGTGTTTGACCTCCTTGTAAATCCTAGATGTTGGAAATTTGTCAGATATATAGTTGGAGAATATTTTTTTTTCCCATTCTGTGGGCTGTCTCCCTGCTCTTTTGATGGTTTCTTTTGTTTTGAGAATCTCGTTATTTTGATGAGGTCCCACTTCTCTATTTTATTTTTTAAGATATGGGCATTTGGGCTGCTGAAGAGGAATTGGGTCCCAGTTCCAATTTCCATAAAGGTGTCTCCTGTGTTTTCTAAGATTCTTATAGTTTGGGGTTTTACGTTTAGGTCTTTGACCCATTTAGAGTTAATGTGGATGGTGATAGTTAGGGATCCTATTTCAATCTTCTGCATGTGGTCAGACTTTTCCCAGCATCATTTACTGGATATGTTCTCCATTCTCTAGTGGTTCTTGGAGGTTTTTTAAAAGATGAGTTGGTTGAGAAGTTGAGGCTTTGATTCCAGAATCTCTGTCCTGTTCTATTGATACATCTGCCCATTCTTGTACCAATACCAGGCTGTTTTAATTACTGTAGCCTTATAGTAAAGTTTGAAGTCTGGAAGAGTGATACTTCATGCCTTGTTTCTTTTGCTAAGGATTCTTTTGGCTATTCGTGGTTGTTAATGTTTTCATATGAATTCTTTATTGTAATTTCCAGGTCTGAGAAGAATGATGTTGTTAACTTAATGGGTATTGTATTGAATCTGTAGATTACCTGAAAGGCTAATTTTTAAATTTAACAGATGAAAGCAAATTCAGGGAAACAAACATGTCAGTTTGTCGATTATCACATGAATCTCAGGATTTTGACATCATAATAGGAGGGACCTTGTCTACTGACCAATCCTTAGGTTTCAAGGACTTTCTTACAGTGCACTGCCAAATGCTGTAGACATGATGGATATTCAGTCCCAATAACTGAAGGAAACAAGGTGTTTTCTCCAATCCAAAAACTTCTCCAGGACTAAGTGGCCATTCAAGAATCCACTGAGCAAGGTAGTCTTTTATCTTAAAGCAGGATTTATTGAGAGGACAGAAAATCTCCCACTGTGGGATGGGACCTGAGGGGGTTGCTGACAAGGTAGTCTTTTAATAGAAAACTTTAATAATCAAAGCAGACTGTTAGCCAGGAGGTGTTCTGGCGTGTTTACTCCAAACCATATTAACTACTTCTTAACTTTAGCACTGGCCTCATGAAACACTACTGGTGTTCGCAAGATTAAGTGCTGCTGAGCTTGAGAAGACAGTCTTTGCCTTTTCAGATGACTTGATTTTTCAACTTCATGGGTGACAATTTCATTGGAGGTCTAAGAATATATCTGCCCTATTATTGATGTCATTTTTATGTTCTGTTCTGTCTAGCAATTTTGCTTATTATGGCCACAGAGTCCTGTTGGAGCTTGGTTATAGCACAACCAGATATTTTAGCACTTTCTTGTGTTTTGGATCTTTTGGGTGTTTTTAGTATTATTTAGCAGCCTTGGAATAGTTTTGCTCTCAGAATTTGAACAATGATTTAGCTAAGATCAAAGGTAATTTTCCAGAATTTTCAATTATCTATATTTTTATGCCAATGAGAACCCAAAATATTTACTTCTTTGTAAATCTTCATGTTATTTTATTTCATAAATGTTGGCCCCCATTGTCTTTTAGTGTGCCAGATTTTAAATGCTTGGTGACTAAAAAATATCAGATTAATCTTAGTCTTTCTGGCAGAGTACAGCATTATGTCTTAGGTAGAGAAAATAATAGGTGATTCAACATAAATACACTTTGAAAAATATAAATTGGTTTAAAGCATCAGAGAAATGTGATTTTATATTTCCTTCAAGAGTGTAGGGGAAACTTTCCTCTAAGGATCGCATATCTGTAATATTTAATCAAAATTAACTGGCAGAAAATACAGAGGGTACCAAAAAATGTACACAATTTTTAAGAAAAGAAAAACCTGTATTAAATTGTAATATTTATTTTGTTCTAAAATTATTAATATTTATTATGCATTTTGTCTTTTAAATTGCACTTATATACACAATTCCTTAAGGTTTAGTTATATAAGGATGACATACATCTGGAAACTCAACAAGTTTCAATTTCTGCAGAGTAAAACATTCACTATTTATGTGAGAAACACAGTAGTTGTCAAAGGTGAAAACAGAATTATACCATGTATTCTAATGTATTAATAGGAAAAGAAGTTGTCATTGAAATATTATACACTTTGTTTAAAATCATTCCCAGCATAATGAACATTTGTATTCCCACCCCTGAATTGTACCCATCTTTAAAATAAAAAAAATAAAACCAATAAAGTCAGTTGCGCATGTTTTACAGCTTTCATTTATTTATTTATTTTAATTTTTATTATAAAGATGTGAGGTACAATTCAGAATTAGATATACAAACATTGATCCCGCAGGGAACCTGGCTGATGAGGTATGCCCCTCTCTCCCTTAGCAGTATCCCTCCATTCCCAATCTCATCCCTCCCTTTGACAGTTTTCCACTACAGCCAATCACTTTCTTATGGCATTATAATTGTTCAAGGTCATCTTATAAGTGAGAACATATGGAACTCTGTTTTTTGCTGCTTTGATGATAAACCACTGAGAATGACCGACCTCAAATCCATCAAAGGTGCTGCTAAATCCTTATATCTGTTCTTCTTTATGGCTGCATAATATTTCATTGTGTATATGTACCACATTTTTTTATCCTGTCCAGCTTTGATGAGCAACATGGTTGGTTCCGGTTTTTTTGCAATTGTGTTTAGAGCTGCAACAAATTTTCTTGTGCAGTTATACTTTTTGTAAAATAATTTGACTTCCTCCAGGTGTATTCCCTATTGGTGAATTACAGGGTTATATGGTAGGTCAATTTCTAGTCCCTTTAGAAAATGTCACACTGTCTTCCAAAGAGGTTGCACTAGTGTTCAGTCCACCTGCAGTATTGAAGCATTTCTTTTTCTCCGCATCCTCGACAGCATGTGTTGTAGTTTGTTTTATTAATGATGTCCATTCTTACAGGGGCCTCGTGATATCTCAGAGTGGCTTTGATTTGCATTTCTCTGATGACGAGTGAGGCTGAGTACTTTTTCATGTGTCTGCTGGCTGCCTATATCTTTTCATTTGAGAAGTGTCTATTTATTTATTTTGACCACTTTTTTTTTTTTCATTAATCAGTATTTTTTATTATGGTTTTGTGGGGTACAGTTAAGGGTTAGGTGTACAATGACGTTTCATTCAGGCACCCTGTAGATAAGAAGTGTTTTCCCATCCCCCGACAGATATTTGCTACTGTTAATCCCATCCCCCTCCCCCCCATAGTTTCCCAGACCATCCGTCATTTTCTCATAGTATTGCATTGGATGTTCAAGGTCCATTATGAGTGAGAACATGTGATATTCGGATTTTTGTTTTTGTGAGAGGTCACTCAGTATTATAGACTCTAGTTCCATCCAGGTTGCAGCGAAATTCATGATTTTGTTCTTTTTTATGGCTGCGTAGTATTCCATCGTGTATATGTACCACATTTTTTTAATCCAGTCCTCTTTTGATGGGCAGCATGGTTGTTTCCAGGTTCTTGCTATTGTGAACAATGCTGCGATAAACATACGTGTGCAGGTATCTTTTTTATAGAGTGATTTGTGTTCTTCAGGGTATATTCCCAGTAGGGGGATTGCAGGGTCATATGGAAGGTCAATTTTTAGAGCTTTTAGGAATCGCCACACTGCTTTCCACAGAGGTTGCACTAGTTTACACTCCCACCAATAGTGTAGAAGTGTTCCCTTTTCACCACACCCTCTCCAGCAGCTGTTATG
>NW_007022908.1:0-773 GCF_000164805.1 Carlito syrichta
AGTTTTCCTAGATCTGACTGGGTTGGGGCATATGCCCTTCCTTTGTGCTTTCGTAGACTCTGGGCATAGCTCTATTACAGCAAAATACACACACATATAAAATGGATCTCTGGATCATAAGCTTATAGAGAGCACAGTCTTGTCTAATGCATCTATATCTCTAGCACTTAATATAGTGCTCAGAAATAGGTATTTAGAATATATTGGTTGAATTAGTAAGTCATGGGCCCTATACACTCTACTGTATTATTATGGGAATTAACTAAGCTAAGAACTTTGAAATATATTATCATTTTTCTCTAGAATATACATATTTTGAGAAAAAATCAACATATTTCAAGTTGGACTAATTATCTGTACAAGAATAAATAGAATGTATGCAGCATATCTGAGAAACTTATAAAAGACTAGACACCCATCTCCTTGAGGTTGAGAGTTACAAGGAAGGGTCACTGCTGTCAGCCAAACCCAAACAATGCTGAGGAGCTACAGGAAGCAGTGCTGAGTGACTCTAAATAGATCTGGCTCTGTAACTGTGTAAGTATGATAGTTGCTGCACCAATCCCAGCTCAGAAGAGCCCATTCTGATGTTCTGATCTCTGAGCTCACATTACCCAAGTTCTGTGGGGTGATTCACATTTTCTGTATTGCCTGTAAAACAATGGATATCATATTTTTTAAGTTCTGTAATTCTTTCATAAGTGAAAACTTATAAAGAAGCCCAATATAACAACACTTAAACATGCATAATAAGCCTCCCCACCTTTAAAAAA
>NW_007022909.1:0-667 GCF_000164805.1 Carlito syrichta
TATTGTAGAGATGAGGTCTCGCCAAGTTGCCCAGGTGGGTCTCGAACCCTCAGGCTCAGGCAATCTACTCACCTCAGCCTCCCAAAGCGCGGGATTACAGGCTGAGCCTGGTCATGCTCATAATAAATACCAGGAAACTTGTCATCAGGAAATCTTCAGTGAAATTAAAACTCTAATGTGCTCTCTAAGTAGGTATTAAATTATTTTTTCCAAATAGAGATGGTATTCAAAGTTTTTCCTCTGGTAAATAAGATACTGACCAATAAGGATGACTAACCAATTTCCTCAATACAGTCCAAGAAAGTAATCCATGGTTAAATAATACTGAAACAATAGTGACATCTAGCAGCAGTCAACATGATGTATCTTTTATAAGACTCTCATACATATATCAAGATGTAATTAATTCAAGGATTCCAGCCTTTTCTAAAGGTGAAAAGTACAATAATTATTTATCAAATACTTCCTTAAATAAGCACCTTTCATAAAATAAAACAAATTACATTTGAGTTTTTCCTTTCCAACTACGGCTTGTTTTAAGCATTCAAATGAGAGTGCCACGAATGATTTTGATTTTCGGATGTATTTTTACAACAGCTGCTGTCATATTATTGAATCTATGTGCAATGCAGATTAGCTTTCACATGGTGCATCTTAAAAAGTCAAA
>NW_007022910.1:0-654 GCF_000164805.1 Carlito syrichta
AACATGATGGGCAAAATTTCTACTTAGCTTCCTGCTGTGGACCCATTGGTGGAATTCTCTTGGGGAACACACGCAAGTGTTTCTTGGCACTATGTGTCACCCAGGCTGAAACTGCCAAGGTGTAGAAAAAACAAACGTGGGGAAAGGACCATTTCCAAGCTGAAGGTAGATTTCTCCTCTAAGATGGAGACACTTGGTCCCTTTGAGGCAGAATGATCAACATTCCTGGGAAGAGACTTGGAGGGACCTGATACTGACACAAGCATAAATATCAGGAATCAACTGCCTTCTTGCTGGTGGGGACCCTCTGCAAAGTCCCAAAGGGGTATAGGAAATTACTTGGCAAGGGGATGAGCATGCTAGCTTGCATTTCATCTTTTTCTCATAAAGCCACCAGCCCCATTTCCTGAATATCCATTAACCTATTAAGCTATTAATTCACAAATGGATTAATCCATTCATGAGGTCAGAGCACTCAACCCAACCCCCTCTTAAAGGTTCCACCTCTCAGTACCGCCATATTGGGGACTAAGTTTAAAAAGTGTTTTGGACGAGACAAACACTCGAACCATAGCAATGCCCAGTTGTGCCAGTACCTCTCAGTACTGCCATATTGGGGACTAAGTTTAAAAAGTGTTTTGGACGAGACAAACA
>NW_007022911.1:0-654 GCF_000164805.1 Carlito syrichta
AGGAATAGATGGAATGGAGTGGAATGGAATGGAGAGGAATGCAGTTGAGGGTAATGGAATTGAATGGAGACGAATGGAATGAAATGGAGAGAAATGGACTGGAGAGGAAGGGATGAAATCAAATGGAGAGGAATGGAATGGACTGGAGTAGTATGGATTGGAGTGGAATGGAAATGAACAGAGAGGAATGGAATGGAAAGGAATGGAATGGAGTGGAACGGATTGGAGAAGAATAGAATGGAATGGAGAGAAATGGAATGGAATGGAGAGGAATAGAATTTAATGAAATGAAAAGGAATGGAATGAAGAGGAATAGAATGGAAATCAATGCAGAGGAATGGAATGGAATGGAACGCAATGGAATGGAAAGGAGAGGAATGGAATGGAACGGAGAGGACCTGAGTGGATTGGAAATGAATGAAATGAAATGGAATGGAGAGGAATGGAAAGGAGAGGATATGAATGCATTGTTATGCAGAGCAATGGAAAATACTTGAATGAAATATAATGGAATGGAATGGAATGGAAAGGGATGGAGAGGAATGGAATAGTACTGAATGTAACAGAATTGAAAGGAATGGAACGTAATGGAAGAAAAAGGATAGGAATGGAATGGAATGAAGAAGATTGGAAGGCAAAGGATTGGAATGGAAT
>NW_007022912.1:0-648 GCF_000164805.1 Carlito syrichta
GCAACAATGTAAATATATTTAATGAAAACTGAACTGTACACTTAAAAATGGTTAAGATGGTTAGTTTTCTCTTACATGTATTTTTCCACAATTTAAAAAAATTTAAATTCAAAACTACAAAAAATTCAAGTCAATTATTACAACAATTATTTTCAAAGAGATATCAGTGAAATGGGAAAATGCTTACAATGTTAGATTAAAACAAATACATAGATGAATTAGCAGTATGATTTTCAACTCTGTAAATAAATCATGTTGGAGACACTGGAAGGTTAAATGCCAAAAGAATAAAGTTCTTGGTGGTGGGACTTTGGGTGACTGATTTTCCCCCTCTATACTTCTTAGCACATTAATGGTTTTCCCTTATTCCTTTTGTAATCAAGAAAAATAGAATCTGAGAAAATACATGCAAGTGAGTTTTCTTTTTTTTTTTTCTTTTTTTGAGTCACAGTCTTATTCTGTCACCTAGGCTGGAGTGCAGTGGCATGCTTATGACAGCCACCGCAGCCTCAACCTGCTGGGCACAAGTGATCCTGCTGCCTCAGTCTTCCAAATAGTTGGAACCAAAGGTGTGCACCATCACACCCAGCTAATTTTTTGATTTATTGTAGAGTTGAGGTCTCACCATGTTGCCCAGGCTGGTCTCGA
>NW_007022913.1:0-992 GCF_000164805.1 Carlito syrichta
AGCAAGTTGAGTCAGCGGGCTGGCCAGCAGGATAGCTCATTAAATCAGCTAGTTAAGTCAGGTGGCTAGCCAACTGGATACCTAGGTAGATAACTAGTAATGTTAACTGGCTAGTCAGCTGGCTAGTTGGCTAAGTCAGCTAGTTATGTCAGCTGGCTACCCAGACTGCTAGCTAGGTAGCTTGGTAGTTAAGTCTGCTGGCTAGACAGCTGTCTAGCTAGTTAAATTACCCATTTAAGACAGCTAGCTAGCCTACTGGCTAACTATGTAGCAAGCTAGTTAATTCAGCTGACAGTCAAGCTAGGTAGTGAGCTAGTTAAGTCAGTTGACTAGCCAGCTGTCTAGCTAATTAAGTCAGCTTGTTATGTCAGCTGGCTAGCCAGTTGACTAGCTAGGCAGAGAGCTAATTAAGTCAGCTGTTTAGCCAGCTGGCTAGTTAATATAGCTAGTTGAATCAGCTGACTAGCCAGCTGGCTAGTTAGGTAGCAAGGTAGATAACCAGCTGGCTAGCTAGATAGTTAGCTAGTTAAGTCAACTGGCTAGCCAGCTGTTTTGCTGGTTAACTCAGTTAATTATGTCAGCTGACTAGCCAGTTGGCTAGCTAGTTAACTCAGCTAGTTAAGTCAGCTCTCTATCCAGCTGGCTTGCTGGTTAAGTCAGTTAGTTAAATCAGCTCACCTGCCAGCTGGCTAGCTAGGTAGCTAGCTAGTTAAGGCAGTTAGATAGCCAACTGGCTAGCTAATTAAGTCAGTAAGTTAAGTCAGATGGCTAGCCATCTTGGTAGCTGGCTCATTAAGGCAGCTGGCAAACCAACAGGCTAGTGATGTTAGCTAGTTAAGTCAGCTGGCTAGCCAGCTGTCTAACTCGTTAATTCAGCTAGTTGAGTCAGCTAGCTAGCCAGCTGGTTAGCTGGTTAAGTTAGCAAGTTAAGTCCAGTGGCTAGCCAATTGTCTAGTTAGGTAGCTGGCTAGTTAAGTCACTTGGCTAGCAGG
>NW_007022913.1:1394-1734 GCF_000164805.1 Carlito syrichta
CACCTAGATAATTCAGCTAGCTAGCCACCTGGATAGCTATATAACAAGCTAGTTAGTTCAGCTGGCTAGCAAGCAGGCAAACAAGTTAAGTAGTTAAGTCAGCCGGCCAGCGAGCTGGCTAGCTGGGTAGCTAGCTAGTTAAGTCAGCTGGCTAACCAGCAGGCTACCTAAGAAGCCAGCTTGTTAAGTCTGCTGGCTAAACAACTGGCTAGCTAATGATGTCAGCTAGTTAAGTTAACTGGCTAGCCAGTTGGCTGACTAGTTAAGTCAGCTAGTTGAGTCAGCTAGATAGCCAGCTAGCTACCTGGTTAAGTCAGCTTGTCAAGTGAAGTGGATAGCA
>NW_007022913.1:2645-3055 GCF_000164805.1 Carlito syrichta
GTTAAGTCATTTGGCTAGCCAGCTGGGTAGCTAATTAAGTCAGCTTGCTAGGCTAGGTATGTAGAGAGCAAGTTAAGTCAGCTGGCTTACAAGCTGGCTAACTAGCTAAGTCAGCTAGTTGAGTCAGCTGGTCATCCAGGTGGTTAGCTGGTTAAGTCAACTAATAAATCAGCTGGCTAGCCAGCTGGCTAGCAAGGTAGCAACCTAGATAAGTCAGCTGACTTGTCAGCTTGCTAGTTAGTTAAGTCAGGTAATTAATTCATCTAGCTACCCAGGATGCTAGCAAGGTAGCTAGCTACTTAAGTCAGCTGGCTACACAGCTGGCTAGATGTTTACATAAGCTAGTTAAGTCGTCTGGCTAGCCAGCTTGCTAGCTTGTTAAGTCAGCTAGTTAAGTCAGCTGGCTACCC
>NW_007022914.1:0-985 GCF_000164805.1 Carlito syrichta
CAAGGATGACTGTGTATTCAAACCAGGACAGCTGGATGAATATTGACTCAGCTTGGGAAGGCAGGAATGCTGAGCATGCAACAAAAGATCCAGAGTGTATCTTCTCCAGGGTAAGGCCTCCCTGCCAAGTCGTCTTTGTATAATGCTTAGCACCATGATGCATGTAACTGCTAGTAAACGTTTAGTGACTACAATTACTCAGTGACTATGTGCCTGTACTCCAGGCAAGTCTAGCTGTTATCCTGGTATGAAATACTCGGCGAACAGGGGTCAGGTTCCATGATCCTTTCAGCTGCTGAGAGCAAACCAGCTCTCACACCTGGACCCCCTGCGTGAGTCTGTCCCCTCCCCATTCCTGTACTGCCCCAGCACAGGATACACCTCCAGCCTGGCCTACTAGAGCAGGAGCAGTGCACACCATAGAAGCTGCTGTCCCCTGTCAAGTGTGCGCAGGGAGGGACGTGGGAGAGGAAGGGGCCAACTGGATTCAGTGTCTGGAAGTCTCTGATATGTATCCTGCCGGAAGCAATGTGATAGCCAGGGTGGGTCCAAGGATGGGACTAATGCTCTCACAATGCTCTCTTGAGTCACTTTTTTAGAATTAAGTGAATTTTATGTGTATTGAAGTTCCTCTCAAAGGTATCTCTACCACTAAGGGGCTATCCCTCACCCATGTCATTGGTGTTACCTTTTTTTTTGGCAGGGTCAGATGCTTGGATTATCAGCAACTTGTTTAAGTCAGAAGTTCCCAAACCTAAAGGATAAATGTCCAAATTAGCCCAAAGAGTGTTCTTCGATCTCTAAGCTAGCTGCTTTCCAGCCTCTCCAAAAAATATCAGAAATAAGTCAAAACCTATAGGAGGGGCCACAACCTGGGGTCTGACTGTTTCATGTCAACTCCTCTTTGATGTTGTTTCAAGAAGTCTTGGGCCAGCAAATTGTTTTGCCTATTTACAGACGCTAGAGAGGAAACTTCCACATATTA
>NW_007022914.1:1968-9230 GCF_000164805.1 Carlito syrichta
CTGCTCGGTCTTCATATCAATGACACTGCCATACACAATAATGACAAATTTCATGGTCACATTATCAATAGTCATGTCAATATAGTTTGATAAAGTCTCCACATATGCATGATTGGACATCATACACTTCTGAAATATTAAGTTCTGCAATAAAATTACATTGTCAAAAGAAAGCAAACAAACTGACTCACGTGTCAAGAAGAAAGCAAATTCACTGATCTGTCTGAATTCTTTGAGAGGTCAGAAAGCACGTAGCCCTGGTACCAATAGACAGACTCTCCTGCATTCAGGTAGGCTCTGACAAGTTCCTGAATGCCACGTTTTTGTCTCTCCTGACCCTGGATGTGATTTCCTCGTCCTAATTTGTGAACTCTATCAGCCACAGCAGGGTGGCCAGCGTTGCCTCAGTGGATTTCTATTTGCACAAGAACCAGAGTCGTGAAGATTCAGAGGCTCTACAGTAAGCAAAGATCCCTCTTGACAAGTGAACAAATTATAACAAAAAGCCAAAACAAAACCAGCAAAGCACTTCAAGGTGAGCCACACTTCAAGGCTCAGAATCATAGACTTCATAGACTTCAGAACCAGAAGGACATTGTTATGGGTTGAACCAAGTCTCCCCAAATTCTTACATTGAAATCCTGATTCCTAGTACCTTGGAATGCGACCTTATGTGGAAATAGAGTTACTGCAGATGCGATTAGTTAAGATAAAATCACACTGCAGCCGAGTGGGTCCCTCATTCAAAGACCCTGGGTCCTTATAAAAAGGGGAAAGTTAGACACAGACTTGCACACAGGGAGAGCACCGTGTAAGGATGAGGAGGGAGGACTGGGCCAGATTCTCCCCTACAGCCCCTCAGCAAGAACCAACCCTGCCAACCCCTCGATTTCAAATTTCTAGGCTCCAGGCCATGAAACAATATGTTTCTGTTGTTTATGCCACTCAGTTTGTGGTGCTTTGTTACGTTGTGTCAGTACACTAACACAGGAGCTCAGAGGTCAGTCTAGCTGTGAGATCTCCTGGGCAGTGCCCTGACAGGACCCATCAGCTCAGCCTGACCATAGCAGCATAAGCCGCCCCTCAAATCTCAGTCACTGACAGGCAGATCAAACCCTTCTGCCTGGCAACATGATGAGACTACATCTCTACAATAAATCAAAAATTAGCTGGGCGTGGTAGTGCGCACCTGTAGTTCCAGCTACTTGGAAGGCTGAGGTGAGGTGGAAGGATCACCTGAGCCCAGCAGGTTGAGGCTGCAGTGGCCATGAGCAGAGTGCCACTGCACTCCAACCTGGGCAACAGACTAAGACTCCAACTCAAAAAAAAAAAAAAAAAAAAAGACGCTTCCCTGCTGAAGACACCAGCATAGCTGGGGCACTGAAACACAAGAAAATTATCTAGAATTTTACAACCTGAAAATCAAAAAAATAAGTTATTTTGGTTTTGTTTTAGAATGCATGTACATTTTGAGTTCTGTGATTTACAGAAGGGTAGGGGACAGCTAAATCTTTTCAGTGCCTGGGGTTCTAAAAAGGTTTAATTGGCTAGTTCTTTAAAGGAAAAAAGAAAATAAATCAAAGTATTAAATAGAGTTCTCTGGGGAGTAAAGTTGGGTTAGAAGATGATTATTATTTTTAATGTTTTGTACCTGTTTTCTTCTTATTTATATAATGAATATGTGTTGCTTGTGAATTTAAAAACCTCTAAGGACATTCACCTTAGTGTTGACTCAAGCCTCCATACAGTTGCTATCCATTGGTCCTAATTCCCTCTTCTGGAGTCTCACACTAGACTAAATTTGTCCTACTTCTCATGACAAGGCAAGGTAGAAGGAAAAGAGAAGAATTTCAATCTCCTTACCCCTTTTTCTGAAAGTCTTTATCACCACTTAGTAAAATAAACCTGACTGGCTTGTATGACACACAATTTTTTTTCCCCTCAAAGATGTGGGGTAGCTGGGCTCGGTGGCTCAGCCTATAATCTCAGCACTTTGGGAGGCTGAGGTGAGTGGATTGCCTGAGCCCGCGGGTTCAAGACCCACCCGGGCAACTTGGCGAGACCTCATCTCTACAATAAATCAAAAATATTATCCGGGCGTGGTAGTGCACACCTGTAGTTCCAGCTACATGGAAGGCTGAGGTGGAAGGATCGCCAGAGCCCAGCAGGTTGAGGCTGCAGTGGCCGCTCCAGTCTGAGTGACAGAGTGAAACTCCAACTAAAAAAAAAAAAAAAAAAAAGATGTGGGGTACAATCCAGGGTTAGGTATACAAATGTTCATTATGCAAGTACCCTTGTTAAAGAGGTGTGCCCCCCTTCCCCTGGGGTTCTAAAAAGGCTTAATTGACTAGTTCTTTAAAGGAAAAAAGAAACAAAAGAAAATAAATCAATCAAAGTATTAAATAGAGATTCTCTGGGGAGTAAAGTTGGGTTAGAAGATGATTATTATTTTTAGTGTTTTGTATCTGTTTTTTTCTTATTTATATAATGAATATGTGTTGCTTGTGAATTTAAAAACCTCTGAAGGACATTCACCTTAGTGTTGAATCAAGCCACTACTGCCAATCCCGCTTCCCCGCCCCCCTCCTGGCAGTTTCCCATTACTGCCAATCATTCTCTTATAGTATTATTACAATAATTGTTCAAGGTCCGCTTATGAGTGAGAACATGTGATACTCAGTTCTTTGTTTCTGTGAAAGATCACTCAGTATTACAGACTCTAAGTCCATCCAGGTTGCTGTGAAGTTCATAATTTTGTTCTTCTTTGTGGCTGCGTAATATTTCATTATGTATATGTACGCTAATTTTTTTTAACCCAATGTTAACATTCAGTCTCTCAGTTCAATGAATATTGTTGAACTTCAGGTCTGTTATTCCCCAGCTTCTGGATCCCAGTAGGAGTTTGAATAATTATTAAATAGTACACACATGCGGGGTTGTAAATTGTGCTCATTCAGAGACAGACTCGAGCCACTACTCTTTGGAGAAGTTCATGGAAGAAGGTCAACAAAGATTTTGAAAAGGTAGGAGATTTATATGAACATAAGTAGAGTGGACTATAACAAGTACCAGTTGGAATGCTCACGAACACATTTTGATTAATATCGTACTTGGTTCTTAGAGGAATCTACCTTTTAAAAAATTTTTTGAGGAATGATTGTAAGTAACCTGGGGAAAATTAGCTATGATGAGAAGACTGATGTCCTGAAAGAAGTCAGGATAAAAGAGTGGTTAAAATTCTAGCAATCTCATTTTCGAAAGTGAGACACAAACTTTCTTTCTACCTTTGTCTCAAAAACATGAAATGCATTTTGTAAAAAACACAGTGCATAAACATTCATTTATATTTTAATCATGTAACTTACCTCATCACTGAGGGTTGACTTAAAATACTGATGGGCAATGCTGAGAGCAATCTTTAGCCATATTTTATATTCCAGCAATGGCCAGAAGGCATCAAATCCTTCATATAAATCCTCCACAGAGATAAAGCAGGCCTGAAACAACAAAACGCCAGGCCACAACAGCTTGATTTGGAACCAAATTGCAAGACTATCAAAAAACAAGATGCCTAAAGATTTCATCTTTATCTTACCTCGCAGATAAACTGTCAAATCTAGCATAATGATGACACTCTGCCATTTGAAAACATTTGTATTGTGAGGATGGTTGTTGCTATGCATAAGATGATAAAACTGGCAGTCTAGTTAAAGTTATAGATTTAATAATAGGCCAGGAAAATGTGTATCATTCACCAGATCAATAAAGGAAACGGTTCATGAGGCCAGGATTCAGGAACTAAGCCAAATACACATATCTATTTTTATTGTCACCGTAGGTAAAGCAGGCCCATCCACAGTATGTGTTTCCAGAGGCAAACTATTTACCCGAAGAAAAGAGGTTACTGTTTCAGAATTCCAATTACATGAACTTTAATGAATTTAGTTCAGCCTCATGGCTTCTATCCTCTTCCGGACATGACGTGGTATGAAATCACAAAAACAACATTCCCTTCTACTCCACACACCCTAAGAAGACTCTGGATGCTTTGCTTCATTGAACAGTCCCAAAAGATTGAGAATTCTTTGGTTCGTTTCTATTTTATTCCCCACACCTAGTAAAATATCCAGCAACTTACTGTGCTGAATGGGTAACTTCTTACTTAGCAAGGATAAAACAGAGAAAAAGGAGTTTAAAAACAAATATTCTTTACAGACATTGCTCTCATTTATTGCACACCTAAATGTGTCAAGCATTCTACTTAGATGTACTCCAAATCCTCATAACATCAAAAGGTGGGTATTCTCTCTATTAGTAAATAAAGACATTAAGAAGGAGTGTAAATACCTCACCATGGTGCCACCCGCAGGACGCAGTCGCACTTGGCAGAGCTGGGCATGTTGGTCACTGACTCTGCCTTCTCTCGACTAGTCTATGCTGCCTCCTAGTAGCTGGCTGGGTGACTAAATCAGACGTCAGAGCCCAAAGGATGAAAAGATGCTTGCATGTGTATTTACTGGAGGTATAATTAACTGATAACCCCTGACAGAACCCTTTTCTTACCTGTAAGGTAGTTTCACAGATGGCGGTATATTCACACTCACGCTTAAGCAGACAGTTCAGCTCTCCAATTATATCCCCACTAGCATAGTACTCTGTAGACATGGGTTTGATCGCTCTGTCAGGCCTTAGGTTACTTTTTATTCCAAAGGTGGGAGGTGAACTATGCAACTGCAAAGGGGAAACAATGTTCAAAGGAAAATAAAAAATTGAAACCCTTGGATCAAACCCCAGGAACTCCTATTATCTCTTGCAATTATTTCAGTGGAAAGCAAAGATTCTTTTATGAGTCCTGGCAGGTGTGATGGAAGAATTGCTTCACAAAAGTCATGGTTTCTTTCCCATTTCAAGTCCCTAGGACAAGGGCTGTTTCCAATCATTAGCATTACAGACAACCTCTATTTACACTTGATACTTATACCTGTCATATAAAAGTCCCACCTACACTAGTAATTATAGTCTGCAACTAATAACCCTCTCTGAGTCCATTAGATGTTCTTACCATTATGGGTTAATGTGTCAGGTGGAAAATAACTTTTTTGTTTGTTAGTCGGAATCTCACTCTATCACCCAAGCTGGAGTACAATGGCATGATCACAGCCACCACAGCCTCAACCTGCTGGGCTCAGGCAATTATTTTGCTTCAGCCTTCCAATTAGCCGGAACCACAGGCATGCACCACCATGCCTGGTTAATTTTTAAATTTATTTTAGAGACGAGGTCTCGCCAAGTTGTGCAGCCTGGTCTTGAACCTGTGGGCTCGGGCAATCCTCTCACCTTTGCCTTCCAAAGTGCTGGGATTCCAGGGGTGAGCCACCGCACCAGCTGAAAATAGCTTGATTGCACGGGCACATAAATCAGATACCATGAATTGAGTATCTCAAACCAAGCCACGATTTCAGTAAAAGCCTTGTCTCTCTTTAAAATACTCATGAATAATTACCATGCGATATCAATGGAATAAGGTTTTAGGATGAACATAGAATAGTTGAGTGACTTCAGGAAAAGAACAGTAAGCATGAGTGGAGAAAAAGGAGAGGTATCAGATTTAAGGGGAAGCTGCAGGAATGAAGATGAAAAGAATTTCAGAATTTTTCAGAAAGTTTAGCTGACAACATCAGAGAGGAAGGCCACAGGACACAGGAAAGAGGAAACAGAAGGTAATCTCTCCTGGCAATTACTATTCAGACTTTTAAAGGCAGTCGTGCTTCCAGTGGACTTTGAATTTTATTTAAATGGCCATAATTTTGAATGCAGTACAAAGGACTTTTGAGCAATGAAAAATGTCTCTGCTTACTGCAAACCAAACAAAAGAAGACGATATCTGAGGTAGGCAGCAATCCCTCCAAGATAATTGTCTGTTAATCAATCAAAATTGTCTGTTATTCAATCAAAATCTAGATACTGCAGTGAAGGGACTTTGCAAATAGAATTAAGGTGCTGATCAGCTAACCTTAAAGAGGTGATCTTGGATTATCCTGGTGGACCCAACGTAATCTACCTGAGCGCATGAAAGTAGAAGACAGAAGAAGCGTCAGTCGCAGAGGCAGAGCAATATGAGAAGGATTCCACATGCCTCCTTCTCGAATTCCTGGCCTCAAGCAATCCTCCCACCTGGTCCATATGCCTTTGCTTGCTCTGAGATGTAAGGGCCTGGGTGCAAGGACCAAGGAGGCGCTCACTAAGCTCAACGAACTACCAGACTCTGCCAACAGCTTCAACGAGCCCGGACACAGCTTCTGACCCAGAGGGAATGCAGCTCCACTGACTCCTTGGCTTCAGCCTTGGGAGACCCAGAAGAAAAACCAGCTGAGCCCACCGGACTTCTGACCTATAGAAATGGGGCAGTTTGCTGCAATTTGTGGCAATTTGTTGTGGCATCAAAAAAGTAATAATGTAACCTCTTCAGACCAAATATCACTGGACTTACATTTTGAGAAAGCTTAGCTAGTCCAGTCATTGCAGATAAATTCTCCAAGGAGACATGTACAGTATGTTGCAGCTTCTAAGTATCTGATTTTAATAGATCCTGGAAGCAGTGTGTTTTTGTTAAGGTTCTGATGACAAGTGTGGTATAACGGCTAAGTACACGGATACTGGAGGCAGACTATATGGGTTCAAGGTCCTTTTTGGTCTCCTAATATGTGTAGTTGGGGCCAAGTGAATTAATTTCTCTGTGCCTCAGTTTTCTCAAGTAAAAAGGATTATTTACATGGATTCTCATGTTATAAGGATTACAAATCACCACATATTGCCTTTTCCAATATCCGTTTAAAAATGACAACTAACCTCTTCATAGCTCTATAACCTCTAACATATTCTATATTTAGCTTATTTGTTTTGTTCATTGTCCTATCTTTTTCTATCCTTCCACTATAAAATAAATTCCAAAAAGGCAGGGATTTTTGACTGTTTTGTCAATCCCACGCCAAGAATGAACAGAGTCTGCCACATGATAGTAATGAAGTAAATAGTATTTGTGCAATGAGTGAATGAATGAATGAATGAATGTGTAGAATAGAGCCAGATAGTTAATACGTGTTATTTTATGCCAGTATTCTATTTATTATAGTAGTTCATTTCCATGGTATTTTTAAGATTTGATATACCCATTTAAAACCAGAAAGCCAAGTACCAAATATATTATTTTCCTTATAATAAAATGATACAGTTTGGATGTCTGTCTCCTCCACATCTCGTGT
>NW_007022915.1:0-612 GCF_000164805.1 Carlito syrichta
GAGCGCTGGGAGCCTATCTGTTATAGGCAAGGCTCTGTGTCTTCAGCCAGTTGTTAAGACAGAGAACACTGAAGAAAAACAGAGTTTGTATATGTGCATAAAGGCTTCAGGTTTCGGATTATCCCTCCTACCTGTCTAGTAGGCATCATGTTTCACATGCATTATCGCATGTAAGCTTCACAATAGCCTTATGAAACAAGTACTCTTCCCCATTTTACAGACAGTAGAAACTCAGGAGGTTTGCTTACTTTTCTCAGGTCACATGCTAGTCAATGCCAGGTCTTGGGTTTCAACTTAGGTCTGCTCTGCAGGATTCCAGAACATGTTCTTAACTCCTGCCCCGTGTCTCTGGGATGAACCTGTTTCTACTTTCAAGGCCATTTCTGTCTAGCCCCGAGGGCTGCAGTGGGGGAATGTAGTAGGGGGAGGCCTAGCTGCACTGCACTGCCTGCTGGGCCAGAGCTAACTAGGAGCTGCAACAGGCAAGGGGCTGGGAGGGACAGATGCTGATCAGAGGAGGGCCCGGAAGAGGCCCCAAAAAGGCAATGCCATAGAGGAGTTCTTAAGGGGCCAAGGGGAAAGCACATTATTCTAGATGATGAACTGGCTTGA
>NW_007022916.1:0-609 GCF_000164805.1 Carlito syrichta
AAAAGCTAGAGAATTTCTGAACAATTGAGAATGAGTAAAATTATTACTTTTCATTTTGAGCATAATGCTGCTTATGATTTACTATTTCTTGTAAAGTTATTTTCAATTTCTTAACTTGTAGTAAACTAATATATTTTCCTTTTTTTAACATGAAATGCCTATTCTGTTCTTATAGTTTATTTTTGAATTAAATTTTAGAATTTAACATTATTTTGAAAACATTTTGACTTTATTAATGTAAACACAGTGTTAAATAATTTAGTAGGCAGTGTGGCATTAAATACCTTGTTATCAACTTCTAAACTGCATAAGACATACTTAAAGAAATTATGAAACACATTATTTAGGATATGTGACCTAATTGCATTAAGATACAAACTATATTTCAAATAAGGAGATAATACTATCTCCAACTTATGCACATATTCAGTAAATTCATAATTAAAACTCTAACATAAATTTCTGATAAAACTTTCCAAAGTTACTGAAAGAAAAAAAGTTGAAAGCAAAAACCACGGTCAAGCTTTATTTTAGATATAAACACTGCCTGGCAATTATGGTAACTGATACAGTGTGGAAGTTGTTTAGGAATATGCAAATGTATAATTA
>NW_007022917.1:0-812 GCF_000164805.1 Carlito syrichta
TGGGCCAAGGTTCAGGAGCAGCTCTTCCTAGCTGAACCCTGAAAGATGAGTAGGTGGGAGCTAGCTCGGGGAAGGAGGCGGGATGGAAGCCCCTTTGGGAAGACAGGGCAGCACCTTCCAAGTCCCGGAGGGTGAGAGAGCCCATGGGTTTCCCATCAGACCATGCTGCCTCACAAAACCGCGTTTTATGAATGAAAAGAGGACTTTTCCAGAACAATAATCTTGAATCATGGGGAGGGGAGGAAGGAGAGATCTGAGTTTTCGCTTTTCCAATATTCCAAAATCCTTTTCAGCAGATCACTAATCCTGGGAGAAGCTCCCTGAAAACAGAAACCAAATGAATTTGGAAAAGCACAACGTGCAACATCCTCCTCTTAGCCAGGCATGGTGGCACACGCTTGTAGCCCTAGCTACTCGGGATGCTGAGGCAGAAGGATGACTTAACTCATTTGACTGCTTTTCCAGTCAATACCTATTTAACATTCCACAGGACATACACGAGAAAAAGACTTCCATAAATTAATCTCCACAGCCACGCGGAAAGCGCTAACTCTGGCATCAACCCCAGGAACAAAAGCTCTTTGCTTTCACTGTCTATTGCAACAAGTGTCCCAGGCCGCCTCTTGAGGATCACAAGGGTCCCAGTCTAGCCCCAGGCCTCAGGTGCCCTCCCCAAGACAAGGGGTGTGTGGAACAAAGCCCCCACTCACCATTTGATTCCTGGGAAACAGGAGGAGGAGGCATGACTCAAGCTGGCTTAGCAGAGATTTACTTCACCAGCATCCTTTGGAATGAACATCCTGCATGGTTGA
>NW_007022918.1:0-559 GCF_000164805.1 Carlito syrichta
AATGTTTGGAAGCTCAGTGAGAGCTTTATTTAGGAAGAGGCGGGGGAGTGGCTCCTCTTCCTCCTCTGTGGAGCCACTCACAGGAGCTCCTGTGTCGGGCAGCAGGGCCAGTGCTGTCTCCCAGCCCAGCTCCCTAATTGATTCTGCCTGTGCTACAAATGCAACTGACTCACCAATTAAGGCAGAGCTGATTGAAACTTGCCTGCATCTCCAGTGATTTCTTCTTTATGCACATTTGCTGATGGTGACACCGAACAGAGAGGGACCACCCATAAAAACTTGCTACGTCAGACAACAGGAATGTCTAAACAACAGCAGACACTGCATCGCTTCAAGTCCAGTTTGGAATCCCAGAATATGGGACTGGTATATTTTAAAGGGTCTCAGTCCAGGCTCCTTCTGGTGTGTGAGTAAGGAAGTTGCCTTCTTTTGATCAGATAAACTTTCATATCACAGGTAAAGTGGAAACAAACCGAACAATGGCTTAAAAGATAATAATAGGCCAAGGCGAGAGGATTGCCTGAGCCCAGGGGTTCAAGACCAGCCTGGGCAACTTGGT
>NW_007022919.1:0-555 GCF_000164805.1 Carlito syrichta
GTTTTTAATCATTGTTACTGGTTCAAGCACCAAAAGGGTGGGGACAGAGAAACTCAACTGAAGGGTCATATCTTGGCAGAAAAATTTCCATTTCACTAATTGCTTGTTTCTACTAATGGATTCTTTTAATGGACTATGATTTTTTTGCATCCCCCAACTCTCCAGATACTGAGGGCGAACATAGCAATATGAGTAGAAGAAGCAGCCCCGATAGCTGCCCACAGTTGCCCTACAACCTGAGGTCTTCAGCCTTCCAGACCCTGTCAACGTTAAGGTCTCTGAGGATGGCTTCCAACACCGGGTATCGGAAGGGAACAGGCCTTGCAGTGGTGCCCCGAGAGGGGTTTGGAGCCTGGGTGTGAGGTCTCATGCCTGTCATCCTGGTGCTCTGGATGGCTGAGGTGAGAGGATGACCTGAGCCCCCAGGTTCAAGACCAGGGCACCTTGGTAAGACTTTTTCTGTACCCTTGTCATTCTGGCCACTCAGGGGGCTGAGGTGGGAGGATCACGGGAGCCCAGCTGGAGGAGGTCACAGTGACTGAGGGGGGCCCCTGA
>NW_007022920.1:0-554 GCF_000164805.1 Carlito syrichta
GAACCAGTCAAAACACAAATCTGTCTGTCCCACAGTCATACTCCACCATTTAGAGTCGTGTCTAGAGTTCTCTTAGAAAGGCATATGGTTCCATATCTCTGTACCTTTAAATGTGCTTTTTCCCCCCATGTTTATGAGGCAAACAACCTTCAAGACTCACCACAGGCATGGCATCTGCTGGAAGCCTTCCCAGAAAGCTCCTTCCCCAAGTCACTCTCACCTCTGCGCCCCAAAGACTGCTGCACACAGACCTAGAGTAACTTTTCACTGTTCTCTTACTGGTCTGTCACCATTGAGCAATTTGACTCATTGATTTATTAACATGTTGCCATTTTACATGCTCTTTTTATACCTTCTTCCTTGATAAATACCCGGGCTTATGTTGTTGCTTGTAATTGTTAAAACCTGGAGATAGGAATTATTTTTTTCTATTTTGCAAAAGGGAAAGCAATCACACAACAAAAAAGAAATGATTTTAATGTCACACATCTGGTAAATAGTGGAGGTGACTACTGCCTCCATAGCTCTTACCAATACTGGTCTTCTATCTTCAA
>NW_007022921.1:0-550 GCF_000164805.1 Carlito syrichta
GTTGGGTGCTCTCAGAGGGACACGGCTTTGTCCTCTGGTTGCGTCACCTTGCACAAGCCAATCTCTGAGTCTCGGTTTCTTCGCCGCCAAGCACAAGATGGGTTTTCAGCCTCTGGGCAACGGAGTCCCCCAGTTTACATTCCAAAAATCCCAAGAGAGAGCACATTTCTCCCCCGTGAGATAGCACAGGTAGCCAGGCCTTCACCAGCTCGCTCGGTAGCCCTGGGCACCTCCCTGGTTCACTCAGTGTGCATGAACACACCTGTTATGTGCCAAGCAGCATGCTGGGCCTTGGAGATCCCGTGGCAAATAAGCTGGTCCGGTCCTGGCCTCCCAAAGTTAGATCTTAAGGCAACAGGGTGTATTGCAAAAGGCACTTGACCCTGACCCTCTGCTGCTTCTTCTGCGATGTGAAAATGACAACAATAGCACCTCCCTCACAGAGATGTGGAAGAGTGGAACAGGTTAATACACGTGAAATGTCAAGAACCATACCTGGTACACAGTAGCTCGAGCAATGTTTTTGGTCACGATCCGTGACCAAAGAAAA
>NW_007022922.1:0-549 GCF_000164805.1 Carlito syrichta
AACCCATATGTCATAAAAAGTATTCTATGTAATTCTTTGACAAACATACTGAAATGAAAGAGAAATCAGAGTACACTACCTCTCCAGATTGAGAGAGAAGATAAATACATTTGATGTTAAATATCCTTCTTTTATGAACCTCTTTTAGTACATTGCATTTTTTATGACTTTAACATTAATTTTCCTCTTGCTTAAATATAGTACTAGAAACATACACATATTTGAAAAGTTCCATCCAACAACTTCAGTGAAAGTATAGTATGGTTAGTTAAAACTTTTTATAGCCAGGCTCGGTGGCTCAGCCTGTAATCCCAGTGCTTTGGGAGGCCGAGGTGAGAAGATTGCCTGAGACTGTGGGTTCACCTGGGCAACTTGACGTAGCTGGGCGTGGTAGTGCATGCCCGTAGTTCCAGCTACCTGGAAGGCTGAGGCAAAAGAATCACTGGAGTCCAGCAGGTCGAGGTTGTGGTGGCTAGAAGCGTGTCACTGCACTCCTGTCGGGGCAATGGAGTGAGACTCCGACGCAAAAAAAAAAAAAAAAAAAAAAAA
>NW_007022923.1:0-995 GCF_000164805.1 Carlito syrichta
CTTGTAAGGAATGAGAAGAGAACACTGCTACAATAAACTTTTCTATTAACATTCTATTAATAAATTCACTTACGTTTTCTTTTCAAATTGACAAGCTTTTCTACTTAAACACAGTTTCACATTAAGGAAAACATAACCTTTTATGAAGAAAAAAATAGCATTAGTTTCTCAGCCACCATTAAAGGGAAACTTTTCCTGGTTGCAAAAATATGAACTTCCTTTTGATAATATTATCAGTCATGATGATGATAATGATGACTGTGGTGGGTCTTTATGTCTGGAGCACCCATCCTTCCACTGTGTGTGTGTTGGCTGATAATAACTCAAAGGAGTGTTACCTGCTGTGTGTGTGTGTGTGTGTATGGTGTTGAGGTGGGGTGGTGTACACAATGTGAACTGCAGTCAGTGACTGATATTGGTATCAAAGACAGGACTCCTTACCTCAGGTGGGGCCAATTCTGTAGTGCAATTCTTGCTCCAGAGCTTCTATAAGTAGAGGCTAGTCTCTAGGGGAGTCATACTCTTCCTTAGTTTTCTTCCCCTACCCTATCTCTGCCTTTCTAATCTCTCTTTTAACTGATTTAATAAAGAGAGGAAGTAACTAGCAGATCTATTGATCAACAATTTAAAGCAAAAAAAGAAAACAATTTGCAGTTTTTACAGAGACCTCCCCCATCTCCTGTGGCTTGAAGACTTAACTGTCAGAATGGCAAAACTTGAGAGAAGCCTGGATTTCCTCCAATGGCCGGTCTCCCAGACCAAAGACAGGGCTTGATGCAGAAGAAGTGAGATGCTGAGAATTGGGATAAGGCTATCTGAATAGATGCACTCGAGACCTTTGATGCCCCCAGATTCCCTTGAACTTCCTGGATCTGAAGTAGAGGCCCACTCCCCATTGTTGGAAGATAGAGCCCCCCTTGCACACCCTAACTTAAAGAGACTTCACTTAGACAAGTCCCTTGCTAGGCAATGCTTGACCTGCTCAAGATCTGCCC
>NW_007022924.1:0-793 GCF_000164805.1 Carlito syrichta
GAGTCTCGAACCTGCAGGCTTAGGCAATCCACTCACCTCGGCCTCCCAAAGGGGATTACAGACCAAGTCACCAAGCCCGGCCTCTTATAATATTATAATTGTTCAAGGTCTGGTTATGAGTGAGAACATATGGTACTCTGTTCTTTTTTTCTGTGATAGATCACTGAGTATGATCGACTCCAAATTCATCCAAGTTGCTGAGAAGTTCATATGTTTGTTCTTCTTTATGGCTGCATAATATTCCATTGGGTATATGTACCACATTTTTTAAATCCAGTTCAGCTTTGATGGGCAATAAGGTTAGTTCTATGTTTTTGCTATTGTGAACAGAGCTGCAACAAACATACATGTGCAGGTATTTTTTTTGTAAAATGAATTGAGCTCCTCTGGGTATTTTCCCAATAGGGGATTCCATGTGTCATATGGAAGGTAAAGTTTTAGTTCTTTCAGGAACCACCACATTATCTTCCAAAGAGGTTTGCATTCCTGCCAGCAGTATAGAAGCATTCCTTTTTCTCTGCATCCTCGCTGTAATCTGTTGTTGTTTGTTTTATAAATAATGGCCATTCTTAACGGGGTTAGGTGGTTTCTCAATGTGGCTTTTATTTGCATTTCTCTGATGATGAATGAGACTGAGCACTTTTTCACGTGCCTGCTGGCTGCCCATATATCTTCTTTTGAAAAGTGTCTGTAAATGTCTTTTGCCCACTTTTTAATGGGGTTGTTTGTTTTTTTTCCTTTTGGCACGTTTGAGTTCCTTGTAGATCCTAGATATTAGGCCTTTGTCAGATAT
>NW_007022924.1:1855-2930 GCF_000164805.1 Carlito syrichta
TTATCCATAAGTATATGAGGTCTGATAATTAAGGGATATTGGCCTGTAGTTCTCTTTTTTTTGTTGGATCTTTGCCTGGTTTGGGCATCAGTGTGATGATAGCTCCGTAAAATGATTTGGGTAAAATTCCATCTTTCTCAATTGCCTGAAATACTTTCAATAGGATTTGTATAAGCTTCTCCTTGTACATTTTGTAGGACTGACTGGAAAGCCATCCAGTCCAGGGCTTTTTTTGTAGGTAGTTTTCGTATGACAGAGTCAATTACCTGGGTTGTTATTGATCTTTTTAGTGTCTCAATGTCTCCTTGTTTCAACCTGGGGAGGTTGTAGGATGTCAAAAAGTCGTCCATTTCATTTAGGTTATCAAGTTTGTTTCCATACAGGTGTACATAGTAATTTCTGGTAATCTTTTGTATTTCTTTAGGGTCAGCTGTGATTTGAACTTTTGTATTTCTGATTGTGTTTATTTGGGCTTTTTCTCCCTTTGTCTTGATCATTCTGGCTAGGGGGTCCATCAATCGTGTTAATTCTTTCAAAGAACTGGCTTTTTGTTTTGTTGATGTTTTCTATGATATTTTTGTCTTCTATGTCCCATATTTGGGCTCTTATTTTAGTGATTTGTATTCTTTTGCTAAAGTTGGGGTTTTGGTGGTCTTCTCTTTCCAGCTCCCTCAGGTGATTTCTTAGGCGCTCCACTTGTGATCTTTCTGTTTTCTTGATGTGTATTCATAAAGATATAAATTCCCCTCTTAGGACTGTTTTCGTGGTATCCCAGAGGTTTTGATAAGTTGTTTATTCATTTTTCACTTGTTTCTAGGAATCTTTTTTTTTATAATTAATATTTTTTATTATAATATTGTGAGGTACAGTTAAGGGTTACATATACAAATACGTTTCATTCAGGCACCCTTGTTGGTAAGAGGTGTTCCCCCATCCCCAGACAGATATTTACTACCGTTAATCCCATCTCTCTCCCCCCCATAGTTTCCCGCTACTGTCAGTCATTTTCTTATAGTGTTACATTGGATGTTCAAGGTCCACTATATGAGTGAGAACATGTGATACTCAGATCTTT
>NW_007022924.1:3984-5346 GCF_000164805.1 Carlito syrichta
AAGTTTGAAGTCTGGTAATGTGATACCACCTGCTTTGTTTTTTTGCTGAGAATTGTTCTGACTATTCTTGGATGTTTGTATTTCCATATGAATTCCTGTTTTTTCTAGGTTTGAGAAGAATGTTGCTGGTAATTTGATGGGTATTGCATTGAATTTGCAGATTGCCTTAGGTAAGATGGACATCTTCACAATGTTGATTCTTCCAATCCATGAACATGGGATATTTTTCCACTTGTTTGTGTCATCTTTGATTTCTTTGAGCAGTGTTTTGTAGTTTTTATTGTAAAGGTCTTTCACATCTGGTTAGGAAGATGCCAAGGTATTTCATTTTTTTTGGTGGCTATTATGAAGGGAATTGTGGTGTTTATTTGGGTTTCTGTTTATTATTGGTGTAAGGAAATGTGATTGTCTTTTGCACATTTATTTTGTATCCTGAGACTTTGCCAAAGACCTTTATCAGTGTAAGAAGGTTTTTGACAGGTTCTCTTGGGATTTCAAGGTACACAATCATATCATCTGCAAAGAGAGATAACTTGACTTCCTCTTTTTCTATTTGGATACCTCTGATTGCCTTCTCTGATTGCTTGAGCCAGGACTTCCACTACTATGTTGAAGAGGAGGGTGAGAGTGGGCATCCTTGTCCTGTTCCAGTTTTCAGGCCACATGGTCCCAATTTTTGTCCGTTTAGCAGTATGCTGGCTGTGGGTTTCTCGTAGATGGCTTTTATTATTTTGAGGTATGTTCACTGTATGCCTAGATGTTCGAGGTTTTTTATCAAGAAGAGGTGCTGGATTTTATCAAAAGCTTTTTCTGCATCTAATGATATAATCATGTGGTTTTTTTTCTGACATCTGCTGATGTATTTAATTACATTTATGGTTTTACAAATGTTGAACCAGCCTTGCATCTCAGGATGAAGCCTACTTGGTCATGATGGATGATTTTTGGGATTTATTGTTGAATCTGGTTTGCTAGGATCTTGTTGAGAATTTTAGCATCTATGTTCATCAGAGATATTGGCCTGTAGTTCTCTTTGTTGAATCTTTACCTGGCTTGGGTATCAATGTGATGTTGGCTTCGTAAAATGATTTGGGGAGAGTTCCATGTTTTTCAACCACCTTGAATACCTTCAGTAGTATTGGTATCAGCTCCTTCTGAAATGTCTTGTAGAATTCTGCTGGAAAGCCATCTGGACCAGGGCTTTTTTTTGTAGGTAGTTTCCTTATTATGTAGTTGATTTTGTTGATTGTTATTGGTCTATTTAGGGTCTCAATTCCTTCTTGTTCCAATCTAGGTAGGTTGTGTGATGTCAGAAAGTCCTCCATTTCCTTAAGGTTTTCAAGTTTGTTTCCATACAAGTGT
>NW_007022924.1:6337-7939 GCF_000164805.1 Carlito syrichta
CGTGGTGCATTTAGTCCATTCACATTCAGGCTAATTATTGAAATGTGAGAGTTCGTCCCTATCATAGAGTTCTTATAGAGTTGTTGTTCTTCCACTTGGTTTTTTTGTCTTTCTTTTGGTTTTGGGGTTGGTTCATGTATATTTTATTCTTTTTCTTGTACTCTTGTGAAGAATGTTGCTCTTTTTTCCTTTTCTTCTGTGTTTAGTACTTTCTTAAGTGTTTCATGTAGAAGTGGTTTGGTAACATAAGTTTTTAGGGATTGACTATCTGGGAAAGATTTTAATTCTCCTTCGTTGATGAAGCTTAGTTTGGTCAGGTAGGTTATTCTTGGTTGAAATTGTTTATCTTTTAGGACTTTGAAGATAGGGCTCCAAGCTCTCCTAGCCAGCAGGGTTTCGGTAGATAAATCTGCTGCTATTCTGATTGGTCTTCCATGGTAGGTGATCTGGCCTTTTTCTCTTGCTGCCTTTAGGATTTTTTCTTTTATGCCTACTTTGTTTAGGTGAATTATTATGTGTCTAGGAGTTGGTCTTCTCATTTGTTGTCTTGCAGTGGTTCTCTGAATCTCTTGTGTTTGAATTTTTGTATCACTGATTAGGTAAGGGAAGTTTTCTTGCATAATCTCATGGAAAGTTTTTTCCAGCGTGGTCTCTGTCTCTCTTTCTGCCTCAGGAAGGCCAATTACTCCTAGGTTTGGTCTCTTGAAGTAATCGCTCATCTCTTGAAGGTTTTGTTCTGCCTTTTTGAGCTTATTTTCTGTGTTTTTAAGTGTTTGGGTTAGTTCTATATTTTGGTCCTCAAGCTCTGAGATTCTTTCTTCTGCTTGGGTAATTCTGCTTTCCATGCTCATCAGTTTGTTATTTATCTCATTCACTGTATTCTTTATTACTGTTATCTCAGATATCAGCTCCTTCCTAGTTTCTTCTTGTGTCGTCTCAATTCTTTTTAATCTCTCCATTAATGTCTTGATATCTAGGTTTGTAATTTGACACCCTTCATTCTGGGGACTCTTCATTGTTTGCATTCCGAAGTCAGTTTTCTCAGTGTCTGCCCTCCCAGGGACCTGGGAGAGACCCATACTCTTCTTTTGGTTTTACTTCATTTATGTAGATTTTTCTCTCTCTCCCCCTTTCCCTCTCCTTCTTTAATTCTGTTTTTGAGGGAAGGTGGGGTTGCTTTTGTTTCACTTCTGCAATATCCTGTTCTTCCTTTTGAGGGTCTTCTGGCTTTGTTCACCTTTGAGGTTGGAGTGTGGACTGCGGACTATACTTTTTGCAGTTTTGAGGTTTAATTGAGGGGGGAAGCTGTGGTTCAGAAGTATATGCTGATTCTAGCATCCATGAACAGGTGTATGAGCACACTGGAACCTATTTCCCTCTGCCTTACAATCTGTCCTTGCAGCAGTATGTAGGTTTGGTCCCTAGATTAAAAAGGAGGTATAAAAGAGGAAAATAATGGAGGAAGGGGGCGTCAATAGGAAGTTAGAAAGAGGGAAGAGCGAGAGGGAAAACGGACATACATGCCAACTATCAGGTGAGAAAGAGACACAAGGCCAGAGAGAAGTGAAAAAAGACACGTAAGAAAGATTCCCTAAAGAATAC